>NW_026623583.1:711755-734970 GCF_030028575.1 Malurus melanocephalus | reverse complement strand
ATATACTGTTCCTAATTGTGAAGGCTAAAGCCCAAATGGCTGAGTGTCATTTTATGAAAATCTCCCTTACATCACGAGCGGGTCTCTGGCGTTCCACGGCGGTGCTTTTGCAATAATGGTTTCAAATGGAAACATTTCTTCTTCCCCGGTTTTTAGTGGCTGCGGGAGAAGCAGGGGGCTAATTATCAACACTGAGCTGCAAGGGTCAGATGGAGAGGAAAAAAATAAARCTAAATGTTTCTGAAAATAGGTGAAGGATCCTGCTGTGGCCGATTTGGATGATGTAGCCTGGTGCTGTGGGTTTTTACCCTCCAGTCAATAAGTTACAGCAGAGTTGGTGTTTTTTGAGTYGGAACTGGCAACTGTGTAAAGAGACACAGTCAGACCTGGGAAAAACAAGTTATTAAAAGACTGAAGGGGGATTTTCCCATTAAAAACAAWGCATATTTCAATTTAAATGTACATAACATCAGCAGCTGAGAATGCAGAGGTCTCTTCACCACAGAAATCAGCAGCTCAGCAGCACTGAGACACCTTCAGTGATTTTCTTGCAGGTGGTTTGGCTGCTGYGAGAGGAGCATCCAAAATAGGTCATTGAGAAGAAAAGACCAAGTTTAAAATTATTTTCTTGCTCAGCTGTGCTTCCATGTCATCCTAAGATCCTGGAGGGGAAACTACGGGGGATTTCTCCATCCCTTTGGAACGTGGCCCTGTTGTCAAATCAGTCAGACAAAAAGGGCAAAATGGAAAAAAAAATGCCCAAATTGTCCTGATTTGAAATGGGCTAAGGCTGTGCCTGACAGGAATGGTTCCCTCAATCCCTTCCTTCCTTCCTTCCTCCCTCCCTCCCTCTCTTTTCTTCATGAACTTCCTGAAAACACATCATTACTCCAAGTTAAGACTCTGATTCTCCTTTTTATCACCTCAAAACTTTTTACAGGTAAAACGTGAGGATTGTTCTTCAGCAGGAGCCTTCCCTATTCCAGCTCCGAGGCAGAAACACATCGTTGAGTTTACACAGAGTTTTAGTTCCTCGTTTGTTCTCCTTTACCTTCAAATTGGGGAYGTAAAAACAGCAAATGTCTTCATTTTGTTGATGCAAATTCCATCTCTATGTAGGGCAAATTCCTCCTGTTTTTGTGGTTTTATTTTTATTTCAGTCARTATTCTGTTGTTTGATCTCTTTTGGTCAATAACAAGCGTGGTTTTGGTGACCCTCTCTCTGTTCCTTATCACGAACTGTTTAATATTGGTAATTCTGAGTCTTTGCTGCAGAAAATGGGATGGACAAGGCACATTCTGAGCACCAACCACCAAAATGGGGCGGTGGAAACCTCCTGGAAAGTGCTCCCTGTTCTGCTGTTGGACTCGTCCTTTCTTCACCTAAAGAGCAGGGGGAAAAATAGAAAAAAATGCCTAAAAGTTTTCTTTTTTCCCTTTTTTTTGGTAAACTTTGTTTCTCCCTGCCTGGCAGGAGGCAGAAGCAGCTAATGTCTCCCYGCTGAAAGCATTAACTGATTGCATTGTTGCTTGAGCACAGCAGCTGTCCTTATACATTTAGACTCCCAGTGACAACAAAATTAAGGCAGCCTCCCCTTCTGTCAGGCAATAAAATGATTTTCTCAACTTCTTTATTTCTTCTGAGAACTTCTTAGCGCCTGCCTTTCTCTGGCTGCAGCGAGACGCTTCATCTGAGCTGATTGGAATGAAGGAGACCTTTTACTCGGTGTTTTCAAAAAGGAAGAACACAAAATAATCTGTATTCCAGTGCACCCTGAGGGCTGATTTCCCTCATTTTGCCGTTTGCTTTGGGCTGGTTGATGTGGGTGGTGTTTAATCTCATTTATGGCACCAGTGCCCTGCTCAGTAATTGCCCGTGGCTTGCTGGTGTCTGCTGGAACAGATCTGGGTTGGGAAACCTGTGGGAAAGGGGGGCTCCTACAGGGCCTGAACTCTTTAATTTTGGAGTMTGAAAGGGTCCTGAAGCTTTCTGCAGGATGATAAAATGAAATGAAACCCCACAAATGTCAGCGAGAGAGGAAGGAAGGATTTTGAAGACCTCAATTCCATTTTGTGCACCAGAATTCTCTGTGCCCTTTCTCAAYCTGCTTAGAACCTGACTAAATAACCCAAAGACCACAGGTCCCTCCTAAACCCAGATCTCAAAAAAAACCCCAAAAAAAAACCAAAAAAAAACCCACCAACTTCAAGAATCAGTTTTTATAGGCAAATGGAGCAGGTAGAATTTGGCTCWTTCAGTCAAATCTGAAACATGATGAGAACACTGAAATAAGAGAGGCAGTGACAATATTGCCTTAAAAAAAACAGGACAATGTGGATTTTGTAACTTGAATGCTCTGAGGCCATCTGAAATGAAAGAATTTACCTYAGTTAGCTGTAAAATCCAATCTTGATCTTATTCATAATTATTACATGTTGGAAGTTTAAATATTTCATCTAGAGGAGATTAAAAGATTGCAAGAGAAACTGAASAATCTCCACAGACTTCAGAAAGAGTAAAGGCCAAACCCAAACTGAAAGGAAAAGAACACTCCATTGTTAATTAAATCYCTTATTTATCACATTTGTCTTAATTTCAAATATTTCCTGATAAAGGATTTAAATAAAGAATGACAGATTAATCCTTTCTTTGGGACTGGTGATTATACAAAGGTGTGCTGAAAATAACAGTGAGAATGCCAGGCTGGCTGCTGGACAGAAAGCATAGCTCAGTTTGGAGATGGATCTGCAAAAGTGAATTATCAAAGTCAGGGTTAGACCTTTCCAGGTTTTATTCAGTCTGGGGAGCAGCTTGGACAAAGAATTCACTGATAAACACAAATAAATGAAATTAGGAGACTCTCCTCAAACTGAACTWGGCTTCATAGATGATAGAATAACACCAGGTATTTCTATGGCAATGAAGAAAATATGGCAAAGACAGAAACATAATTAAGTATGATCAAGCAGAAAATACAGGAGATATTAGATCTTACAGCAGATATCAGATCTGATGGGAAAATCATCTCTGGAATTCTTCCTTCTCAGCAGTGAAGTTGACACACCATTTTGTCTGATAATCTGCCTTCCTGTGATGCCACTGTTTTCTAAATTAGATAATGCAATCACTTCATCCTCTCTGAAATTATTGTGCCATGTTGTGAGCAGTTCAGGAGGTGCCCCAGATGAGAGAACCATAAACACGCCAGTGGTAAACCAAAGGCAATCAATTTATTTTAATTAGCTTAAGCTCTTTCTTATTTTTGCCAGTTCAATCTGATGTAATAATTTCAGATGATGTTCTGAGCAGAAATTATGGGAAAAGCCTCTTGCAGGCTGTTTGTGGAGTCTCTCACTGCTTCTGCAGGTGAATTAAATAAACATTTTTTCAGTAAAGGTGGAGCCTTTTTGCAGTGTTTGTTTCCAAACAGAGCCTGCAGAGAGGCAGCATTCTCCCCCACGGGGTCTGCTMCAAAGGTCAAGTGATTCCTGGGGAAAGGCATTGCAGGATGCTCTTTCCCTCTTCTTCCCTTCCAGAACTGTTATTTGTACACGACAATAGCAAATTAYGKGTGGAAATTMTCCTCCAACTCCAGCAAATCTCCCAGATGTTGTTAGGTGTTCTCAGCACCTTAAAAAAAAAAGGCAAATCACGTCAGAAGAGTGTTCAGAACACAGATGGGGATGTACAGCAGAAAATGATGAAAAAAWTAACAAAATGACACTTTGCCACCATTTTTCATAAACATTTCAACCTGGTTTGATGCTTCCCCAGGAAGATTTTGTCCCAATGCCTCTTCTTGARCATCATCTTTAGCAGAGAGCAGATGAGGTTGAAGAGGTTTAACCATTGTGTTCTTCCTTTCACCTCTGCTTACAATTCCACTTGTGCTGGATCCACATCCAGATTACACAAAAAAAACCCTTCCTTCCCTCTGAGCTGATTTATTTTCTCAGCAATTTCAGCTCTTCCATCAACACAAAACGACGAGGCTTTCCCTTCTTTCAAATCAGAGCCGAGGAATACACAAATGAGAAGATCTGCCAACTTCAGCTCCTCTCCTCTGAGCTTCTTTGAAATCATTTCCCTTGAACTTCCATCTTTAAAAAAAAAAAAAAAGGCAGATGACTTTAAACAACCCTCAGAACTCTCTGGAGGCATCTGTAAAATGTTTTCTCCCAGGAAATCAAAGGCAKGGGACCTTTGTTTCTCGAATGCTATGATAAATAAGGAACTCTGACTTAAAATATGTATCTAGATAAACATAGGAATCATGTTAAAATCTTGTCATGCTGTAGAGAGTTGACTCAGATTTGGGAGAGGATTTCAGGGTGCATTTCAAAGCCTGTTTGTTTTCGCAGATTTGCCAGAAAAAAAGGCTCTGAGGGGAGGTTTTGTGAGAGCAGCATCTCCTGGGTGGTGTGAGTGGGGATGGGGAAATGTTGATGTGGCTGCTGACCCCAATGTCACTGATAATTTTTGGGGTTAATTATGCTGAGGAAGGAAATGGATCAGCCACTGAGAGTGAAGTCTCAGGGTTAAAGCAAAGGCAGATCTTGGTCTTGGGTTGAAAATATTTGGGGAATGCCACCCTCGCTGGCATTGCTGAAGAGCTGACCACAAAATAAATTTTAAAAAAAATAAATAAACAAAGAGGTTTTAGCAAAAAAAATTTGGTGGGGAAGAGGAGGGTGTGAATAGCAGCACATTTGAGAAAATTGGCAGAGGGAGAACAAGAAATTCAGGATTCCCAAAACAACACCATCCAGACCATAAAGGGGAACACTGCTCCTCCTCACTTCACAGATAAATTCAAATTACTCCTAAAGTTTACGCTGATTTGTTTCTCCCTCACCCTTGGTGAGAATCCTTGTCCTGCATGAAAAACTAAATGAATGCTACCTAAAGTTTGATTTGCATTTTCCATGAGGGAGTAAATGAAATTTATGCTAATCAGATACATGTATTCTTCCCTGAACCATTTAAGGGGAGGTGGGGCTACACAGTGCAMTAGTTTAAATAATTATGGCTGTCACTCACAATTATTCAATCTGTTGGATATTAAGAACCAAGTTGCAACTCGAAATTATCCTCCAACTCCAGCAAACCTCCCTGATGTTGCTGTGCTGATCAAAGTTCTTAAAATGTTGGATATAAGATGTAAGTTCTCCAGGAATGGAATATCAGAAGAAGCAAAAAGTGTAATCTTTAAGTTTTGAATGGTTGGCTTTGTTTTTTTACTTTCCCCAAAAAGTGCAGCACAGAACTAGAGGTGACAAAGTAAGTGTTTGGATTTATTTCATCCTCCAATAAATAACAGAATCATATTTCAATATCCCAGAAAACTTTGGGAATTAATGGCACCCACGTGGCAAAGCTGCTCAGCCACTGCCAGGCCTGGTTGTACGTATTTGATGTAGATTTTTATAAATATATATATATTTTAAAAATCAGGTGATCTCCATCTGCCATATTCTGCAGCATATCACTGAACTGCAGACTTTCTTGTTCACCTCTATTTTTGCTCCAATCCAGTTAAAAAAATCAATAATTTTTGGTGTGAATAAAACCCTGTCTCTGGAATAGGTGGCATTATCCCTAAAAACGTGCAGCTCTCTGAGTGATGTGGCAGATCCTTTGAAATGCAAAGGTGAGACYAAGTTATTAAAGCTCATTTTTTGCTGCTCAGGGATTTTTAGGCTGCGCTTGCCTTTGATTTCCAGCGCTGAAGTGACAATGTGGGCATCACAACAGAGGTCACGGGCAAGAACAGACAAAAATCTGGTCTTAAACTGATCCTCTGTTCCCAATCCATCAATCCCAAATGCATCAATCCCAAAGTGACCTCCAGAGAGTGCAAATGGGGATCTCTGCACCCCATTGCTGTGGGGAGGATGCTCTYTGGGATGCCAATTGCTCCTGTGAATGGGGCTCAGCTCAGCTCAGTCTCAACTCTTGGTGTGCTGAAGGAAAGCCAGAGGAGGGATTTGTGCAGTTCTTTGCACTATTATGAAAATGAGTGAATTTTAAAAAAATAGCAGGAGACGGGGAATGRAAACGAGGCACAGAATTCCCAAATCTGAGGCACTTCCAGTCAGTGCTTCTTGTCTTTCCTCCAGCTGCTCTAATGCTGGYCTGGGTAGCCAAAAGCGGTTTTAAGCCCAACTTTTAGCCTGRATCCACTGGGAATAATGGGCTAATGGGAAAGGAGACGATATTCTGAAATGGATAAGAGTGGATGCACTCACAGCTGATGGGGAAGGCTGAGCAAGAGCTGAACAAAACTCCACTGAGGGCTGCTCTGGGCGATGCTAAAACAGAGCTTAGTCCTTAAAAAATGGATCAGAGCTTTGGAGGGGAGGGAGGGAGCAATGAGGGCTCTGGGTACAACATCGCAGATTTTGTTGGGATTTGAGCAAGCCCTGCTCTCCCCATGGCCACGTCTTGTATGTCAACTCTTGAAACTGCACCCAAATATTTGTTCTGTGACATTCAGCATCACTCAGACTCAGCAAAGGTTGCTGATTTTTTTTTTTTTCCCCCGGTGTCTTCCTGACCAGTCTTCAAAGTCAGCACTGCCATCAGTCTCACAAAACAGTGACATATCGACTTTTACAAGGGGTGCCGCGACGTGAATAGATGAGCTCTTGGCGCTGGRTTTTCCATATGAAAGGAAGTGTCAACAAAACAGAGGAAAATCCCTCACACTTCAGCCGGTTAATGAATCCCCATTGTCTCTGTACCTGCACACATTGAGTGCCCATGGAATGCGTCCCCTGGGAGAAAAGAGGTGAACTCTGAAACTGAATTAAAACTTTTGAGCCGAAATTTGGCCAGAAGTTTTCGAATTCTSAATAAAATGATTYMTTGRGACCGGTTAAAACTYRWAACTTTTAAKGYAAAACTTTGATCAGAAGTTGCAGARGARTCCCGWGTTTRTAGTGCAGAACGCAGGAATTTCTAGAAACCTCTCTTTCCCCTCCCTCAGCTTTTTTCCAGTCCCACAGAGCCACTCAGGGCTGTCATACCCTGAACGAATCCATCTCCGGAGCGCTAATTGATTCGGGCTGATTAGCGGCTGACAAGCGCTCAGCGAGCGGRGCCGCCGCTGCCTCCAAAATTCCTAAAATGCTAAAATCCCCCAGAACTCTCACTGGCTGGGGTTTTTCCTCTGGCAGCTCCAGCGCAGAGGTCAGAGAGGTGRGGAACAGCTCCGCTGATTTTTGGCCTCTGGGAATGTTTTTCCCCCCACTCCCGCAGACAAATTTTCCTACCAGCACGTATTAATCCCACAGCTGATCCGTGTGCGCCGTGTTTCCTTTCAAGAGTTATCATGCATGGAATTATTTATTCTTGTAGGGAGCTGTTATAATGAAATAATGGTTGTCTCCATGCCCTAAAGCTGTGGGGTCGTTTAAATGCGACTGTCAGATGAAAAGAAAAGCCACACGCTGCTCGTGGAACTGCGGGACTTGTTAGATTAACATTCCAGCCTTCCTGAGTAAGTAGATTTGAGAAATGAATCCAATATAGAAAATTGGATGTTGAGAGCGGCGTGGTTGAGTATTTATGAAATGTCGCTTCCCCCTTAGAAATAYAGACAAGTGGGGATGAATATTTGCTTTCTTATCCCATTTCCGAGGATGGGTTTGACACCGAGTGGAGCWGAGCTGCTGCAGCTCAGGGGGAGGAGGAAGATCAGGGGCATTTCTGTGCTGTARCAGCACTGCAGCAGCAGAATCACRGGGTCACAGCATCATTAGGATCATTGACACMTCCAAGATCATTAAATCAAAGATTTGGCGATCTCCCAATGCCCAATGAACCGTTTTGGGAAGTGTTTTGGACACACCCAGGGATGGTGACCCTGGCACAACCCAAAGCTGTTTATTGCCATCCCATCAGTCATTCCCTGGAGCAGGACCTGACCCCACCTGGTACAGCTCAACCCCACCCTCCTGTCAGGGAATTGTAGGGTGAGAAGATCCCCCTGAGCATCCTTTGCTCCAGGCTGAGCCCCTTTCCCAGCTCCCTCAGCCCTTCCAGGTGCTCCAGCCCCTTCCCTGCTCCGTTCCCTTCTCTAAAGACTAATTTGGGCAGTGGAGAAAAAGCCCCAAATTTGAATTCAGACAAAAAAAAAAAAAAAAAAAAAAAAAGTGTTCCTAGAAGTTGGAAAAGTGTTTGTAACAACCAGCTCCTCTGTCAGGACAGTGCTGTAGGTGCCCGAAGGTAGAGGCACTAAACACAGTCCAAAACATTGGAAATATTCCCATGTCCATAGATTTCTTTTCCCTGCAAACCCCAAGCACTGACTGTGAGGAACAAGTCATGATTTAGCTTGTCATTAAAAAAAAAAAAAAAAAATTAAAAAGAGAGAGAGAGAGAGAGAGAAAGAGAGAAAAGAAAATAACATTTTAAAAATAAATAAATTGCTGTTTCCATTACATGAGCACAAATCCACCTGAAAATTCCTGGTGATCCCTCACCATCTCAGCTCCACAGGAATCTGGCTGGTGATTGCTTTCAATCCTCATTTCCACACAAAAGCAAACTGGGAGAACAGTCAGTGGTTTGCTGTTAATAAACAAACACACAAGACAAGATCAATTAGTCAAAATGATGTGACTCATTTGTCATTTGCAGAGGAACTCATCCACACAAGGATTTGGCCTTGTTCTGCTCACAGCTCTTGCAAAAAGAGGTTTAAAATCAAAAACCCAACGATCTGTGCACCCACAGAGCCCTGATAGAAAGAATCAAGGGTTTGGCTGCTCGCTGCCTATGGGATGCATTTCCCTTCATCAGAAATAGCTGCATTACTCATCTCCACATTGTCCACGTCCCTGAGAGAAATTCCAAATCATCCCTCAGCAATYCTCCTCTCTCTCATCTCCCTGGCACCTTCAGAAGAAGAAAAGCAATGAAATRAAAGCCTTGAAGTGGTGGGTGAACCACAGCCAATGTTCAGGCGTTTCACTGAAGTGCATCCCCAGCTTCARGATCCACCACACTTTGGTCTGATCAATCCATGGCAATCAGCAAAATCTCCTTTTGGATTGTCTTCCTGATCCCTGCAAATCTGGGATTTTAGGTGCTTCAGCCAGCAGCATCCRAAGAGGTTCTGCCAAAAAAAAAGGGTTTAAAATTGTAATAATGAAGCAGGAAAAGAGCAGGATCGGGAGCCAGTCAGGTGGGTGAACGAACTGAAATGGAATAAATTCATTTTTTTGGGATGTGGGGCAGCGCAGGCATGGATTTCACTTTGGAAAATTATCCTTGATGTCCTCCACATCCACAGAATAGAGAGTGAGGGGAAAYCACAGTGTTTATGTTGGTTTGGATATTATTAGTACTAACACCTTAATAATAGCATTATTCTTGAGGAATCAACCTGTTTTTTCAATGCTGCCAAGACTCAGATCCCAAACACATCCATTTCCACTTTCTCCCCAGTCTCYCAGGATTACAGRRAGAACAGAAATTTCATTTCCCGAAAGCCAGCACTTTACACACTGGGAAACCTGACACATTTTTCGGGAGGAAATCTTCGCCAATGCCCTAAATCTTTAGAAAACGTGAAACGCGCCGATTCTCCCGATCCGCGGATTTCTGCTGCCCCGGGCTAGGGCTGTGCGATGTCATTAAACCATGGAATCCCAGGACAGCTCGGGAAGGAGCCTCCGAGTCTGGCAGACAATTCCCAACGAGCTGAGAGCTTCGGTGCCATCAGCCCCGGGCTCCTGCTAATGGAGAGAGAGAATTGCAAATGCGGGGCGGGTCAGGGGAAGGTTCTGCTCCCAGCATCCTCGGATTCCTCCTTGGATCGCTCCAAAGTTTTCAGAGACGTCGGAAGAAAAAGGCACAAATTTTAAGATTAAGCTTTGGRATGCATCATGTGGGTTTTTCAATCTACATTCTGGCCAGGAAGGGACAGGGCAAAACTGCAGGAATGTGAAGGAATTTTTAGGGTGGCATCACCTCTCTTCCCTATTCCTGAGCCACCCGGAGCATCCTTGGATTCCTCTTTGGATCGCTCCGAAGTTTTCAGAGCTGTCGGATGGAAAATGCACAAATTTCAAGGTTACGCTTTGGGATGCATCATGTGTGTTTCTCAATCTAAATTCTGGACAGGAAGGGACAGGACAAAGTGTAAGAAGAAACTTTTAGGGGCGGCATCACCTCTGTTCCCTATTCCTGAGCCACCTGGAGCCTCCTTGGATTTCTTCTTGGATCACTCCAAAGTTCTCAGAGCCCTCAGAAGAAAAAAACACAGATTGCAAGGTTAAGCTTTGAGATGCAACCTGTGTGTTTCTCAATCTAAATTGCAACTAGAAAGGGACAGGGCAAAGCTTCAGGAATGTGTTTGAAGGAATTTTTAGGGTGGCATCACCTCTATTCCCTATTTCTGAGCCACCYGGAGCATCCTTGGATTCTTCCTTGGATCACTCTGAAGGCACAAATTTCAAGGTTAAGCTTTGAGATGCATCATGTGCGTTTATCAATCTAAACTGTGGCCAAAGAGGGACCGGATAAAGCTGTAGGAAGGTGTTTGAAGGAACTTTTCGGGTAGCATCACCTCTCTTCCCCACTCCGGAGCCACCTCAGCGATTCCTGAGCAATTCCAACAGTCCCATGCTGTCCCATCCYAAGCACAAGTGTTTAATCTGCCCACTTGATCCCTCTTGGAAATCAAATGAAGCTCCTTCCTGTTGGTGGGAAGGAGTTAAGGGAAAAATCTCCTKTTGGTGTTTACAGACTAAAGAGCAGAACTTAATTATAGACGACAGCCTGACTGAGGGCATTATGTAATGAGGGAAARACATTTATAGAGCCCATCTTTGTGTTATTCCAACGCTGAGAAGGGGAGAATGACAATAGAGAAAATTTGAAAGGCCAGAAAATGCTTTAGGAAGATGGGARAAACAAGTGAAAAATCAACACGTGGAGATGTCTTCTGTTCCACTTCCCTGATCCTTCCAAAAAACGTGAGCAAGGTTCTCTCACTGTCACATCTGGAGCAGGATGACAGAAAACAAGGACCCACCTTGAACTACACAACTATTTAAAAAAAAACAATCATTTTATCTCCTTAGCAACACAGGCCAACCACACTGAACTGTTAACGGCAGAATTGTTCACCCACCACAACCTCCCTTGGTGGCTTTGATCCATCAGAGAAAGAACAGGAATCCCTGCTAACAGCATCATCCAGCAGTGGATTAATTAAACAGAAATGCAAGGAGAAAAACCCAGCTGAAACCACAGAGAAAACTGCTGAGATATGATATTTATTGTGATATTCCCATTCCCCTTGCAGTCATTGATGTGTCTGGTTTGCTGTTCCAGGTACAAATACCTGTCAAAGAAATTCCTGATTTTATCTAACCGAGCTTTCACCTCTTGCCTGATAACAYAGAGCTCTTTCCTAGGGCCAAATTATGAATAAAGGAAAAGTGATCAATCAGCAATTAGGGCAGGATTATTCATTCTGGCACTGGGTGACAGGAAAATGTAAAAGGAAAAAAACCCAAACCAGCTGTGGTTTAATGAAGATAATTAGAATATTATCCACGGTATTCATATCTTTGCATCCCATTAATACAATGAAATGGCTGGATTTAGGTTTGGAAGAGCTCTGCTGGATGCTGGAAGTGTTGGCTTTGTGATTAAGTCAACAGATGTAGGAGTGAGTTCAATTTTTGGCCTTGTTAGAGGGTTCCTTGGTGGGCCTGGGTTGATTTCTGCAGGCCGGACCACACCAGCAGCTCAGGAGAAGCCCAGGGAATTATCCAGAAGAACCTCATTTATAAATATCCTTTGGGATAAGACAACAGGTGATAAACCCCTTGAATCTATCCACAAACCTGGGAGCTCCTACTCCTTTTGGGGYTTTCCTGTAGGATCTGGACTCTGTTCCTGCTTGCGGTGCTGAGRGAGATTCCTCATTCCACTTATGGAGCTTCTCTCCTCTCTTGGATATTCACTCTTTTAGGGTGGYGATTTTTTTCCAGGCCAGGCTTTGTTTCCATCTCTCCATCTCCACCTCTCCTGCACACGAGCTCCACTCTCCTCCATCCCATCCTCACTCCGTGGCTGTAGTAACGGCGCCGGGAATTCGAGGACCATCTGTCCAAGTGTAACTCACTCCCTGCCCACTCAGCTCCACAGTCTGTCAAAAACACCCAGCCTGAGAAAGGAAATCAGAAACCTCCCCTGCTCACAGTGATGGAATTAACTGGATCTCCTTGACAGAATTGGGTTGAGGAATGACTGCAGTGGGACAGATCTGGAGGGGCAGAAATCTCTGCCGAGGCTGAGGTGATGGACACTCATGAGAGGGGAAAGCTCTTCGCTGGTGTTGGATCATCATCCCAGTAACCCCTGGGATCTGGGAAGGGAATATTCCCTTGGTGAAGGACTGGGATGGTGAAAACTCTCTTTGCCCAAATCTTCCATTTTCGTGTCTCTCCGTAGCGTGACAAAAAGAGAACATTCGGTCTTCAGGATGCAGATTGAAAATTGCCCAAGCATCCTTTACTTTGAGGCTTCAATTCAAAAAAATGAAATGTTATAAAGTTCAGTCCCAGCAATATTTGAAGGGATAATAACTGTTAAGAGGAAAACAAAGCAAGGAAASAGGCAGATCCATCAACAGGGAGTCCAGATCAGAGCTTTGAGCCAGCTCATCTTTTCTATTTTTGAGAACAAATATTCGGGACTTTCAATACTTTCTGTTATAATGGGTATTCTCTTCATGCTTTTTTGCCTTGCCAGGGACACACAGCTTTCTTTCAGCTTTCATTTCCAATTTTATTAAAAAATAATTTATTTTTCCGTTTTCTGCTCAACAATGTCAATCAGGTTCCGCAGTTCTGCTCCCTYGCTCTCACAATACACCCGGCAGCAGGAATTCCAGAAGTGCCCGAGCCCCGCTGGCAGCTCCCAGTGGTAATGTTTGATCTGTTTCAGGTGGACTGAAAACTCATTTGTAATAAAAAAAAAAAGCCAAGAGACACCTGGAATGGAAACTTATTCATTCGGAGCTCTTTGAAACAATCCTCCAGTGGGTTCGAATAGACTGGAAACTGAAGAATCKAAGGCATCCAAAGCTGTTTTCCATCTCCTGTGAGCCACATGACAGGATTACCCTGCAAAGCACTTTTTCCTGGGACAAATTCTGCCTGAATTGAGCAGGAGTTCGGTGTTCACAGCTCCTTTGCTGCTGCTCCCCTGCCTCGCTCATCCCTCGCTCCCCCAAATTCCCAGGGGATTCTGCTTCCCCTGGGGTGGAGGTTGGGCTCCAAAAACCCCTCTCGTGGCTGTGCTGAAAGGTGGAGCTGGAGACAAAAAGCCCACATTGCATTTTGGAAAGGTTTGGCTTGGAAAGGAATTTAAAAATCATTTATTTCCACCCCCCTACCACAGGCAAATTCCACTGTCCGGTCTGACCTTGGAGAGACACACTCTGCCTGGATTTTGAGAAATTTTGTTATTTGAAATTGTCTAAACCCACCCAGAGGGAAAAACCCTCACATCCTTAATCTCTATGTCCTAAGGACAGAGTTTAGGATGGGTTTGGGTGAAATCTAAGCAGGAATACCAAACAATTGTGGTTAGCAGAGCACTTTCTGAGGCTGAAACATCAGAATTCCTCGTCCTTCCTCCTCCCCCCTCGCTTGGTTCCTCTCTCTGTGAATTGGATCAGCGAATGATCCGAGTTTAAAAAATACAACCTGAAGGTTTGTTGTGCTTGGAGTTCCTTAATCCGGATAATTCCATCTGTCCTGCTCCCAGCAAAGCCCCAAACCCTGGGATCTGCAGGGCAGGAGCCAAGGAAAGGGCTCGAAGCATCTTTGGTTTTGGGAGAAATGTTTGTGCAGCCCCAYCCTGAGCTTTGAAGAGCCACTGAAACCCCGGGATCGATGCAATCCTTAATTATTTGCACTTCAGTGCTTTATGCAGATWAACTCATCAGCAYTTGAGAYGCTCCCGTCATCTGCTCACTTGGAAATTGGAGATTTGTGGCACTGAAGTTGTGTCTCACACTAAACCCAGGGACTTGAGAGCAGGATTTAGACTCTTCCTTAGGAAATGAGCTGCTGCTGGGCCCTGGATGTTCCTGCAAGTTGATTTTTGGCTGCTTAAGGGTGCTCAGTTCAGATACCCATGGGGAGCTTTGCTTTTTTTCCATTCCTGGCATGTCCCAGGCCAGGCTGGATGGGRTTTGGAGCATCCTGAGTGGAAYCTTCCTTTGGCARGGGGTGGAACAAGGWGATYTTTGAGGTCCTTTTCAYCCCAACSCASTYTAAGATTCTCTGAATCCATGCACAAATGAAAAATAATATTCCTTAGCAGTCCATGCTGTTTCATCAGTAAAATAAACTCTAAGACTTCTGGAGAAAGGAAAAGACAGAAGTCATCCTTCCCCACAGAATATTATCACACAAAACCAGAGTTAATTAAACTTTTTCTGTGCTCCTGCTGTCCACTGTGGTATCTGAGGTCACAGAGGGCATTGTCCCTTTTCCACCCAAAATCAGCCSAAAAACATCCCTGARCTGAGCTTTTGGCYAMTTCTGGGAATCCCYACRTGGCAGTGGAGGGCTGGAGCTGCTGAGGAAGAATCTCACGGGGTAAAAAGTGTTATAAACCATGTGAAAATGGGGTTTTAGGGTTCATGCTGGTAGCAGGGACTGAAATCCTGCCAAAATTCTGCCTCCCCTGTAAGTGAAATCTGTGACCATCAAGATCAGTTTTGATGCCAATCCTGCCAAATTAAATCTTTCCTGTTGTCACACAGAATAGAGCCTTTTCAGGAATCATCACCTCCATTTTCTATTCTACTGTATTTATCTTAATTTATAACTGTATTTATCTTAATTCATAACTCTATTTATCTTAATTCATAACTCTATTTATCTTAATTTATAACTGTATTTCTGTTAATTTATAACCATATTTCTCTTAAGGGTGATCCTCCACTATTGACCTATTGTGAGACATGTTTGCTTTGTGTCAGGACAATTATTTGAAATTAAAAATTAAAAAAGAAAAATAAAAATGGCAAGACCCCTCCTGTACTCTATTTGCCTCTCTCATTTAACTTGTAATTGCTTTTATTGACAATTTCTTCTTCTTTCCCTGGAGCAGTGAGGTCATTAACCAAATCTGCCTYTTTTTCTGTGCAAAATGATGCTTTAACTGATCAAACCCTTTGCACTGTCAATATATTTCCATGCGAGACTCTCATTCCACATGCCACACTGGGATTTTATTTTCATCTGAAGGCATTTCGGAGTGTTTCATGACAAATGGGGCACTATTGGCTTTTTCCCTGTCTCAGGTTTTGTATYGTTCTCTTCAGAAAATTTCAGCTCTTGTCATTAAAAATGCAGCACGGCCCTGTCAGTCCTTTTTCCAAGCAGGGTTATCAGTTTTTATCACTCACAGGTTACACAAACACTGTTGTGTGCAGGTGACACGACAAAAAGGAAGTGCCAGGAAAGGCTTAGATGGGATATWAAGGAAAATTTCTTCATGGAAGGCGTTATAAATAACAGAAATATTTAATTTWATTGTCTCAGGAATGGTTTCTGCCCTGAAACAGGGGACAGACACAGCTGGGGGMTCCCTGGGGCAGGCACAAAACTCAGTTTCCTCCTCATTCTCAGCTTTACACCCAGCAGYAAAAGAGCAGCAAGGCTCTGATGGTCTTTTTAGCACAGGCTGGGAAAAGRGAGAGTTTCCAAGCAATCCCGTTGTCACCTTGCGACAGCAAGCCCAGAATATTCTGGAGGTGCCTAAAGAGAAGCAGCTTCACGCACAATTTTATCCTGCAGTCACCTTTCATTCATCCTGTGCTGTGCTCACCGCTGAGGAATGAGCTGAGATTGAAAGAGTTTGGGGGAAATTGGAGAAAATCCCATGATATTCCATGATATCCCAGGATATCCCATGATAACTCCATGATATCCCAGAGCAGCAGCCAGGACAGAGCCACCCTTCACCCCGTCCCTGTCCCTGCACCCCATTTCCCTGCACACCCTTCATTTTTATGTCCCATTTATTTTTTATTTTTATGTCCCATTTAATTTGACCTTCAGCACCTGGAACCTGGAACAGACATTTTGGAAACATCTGCTCAGAAACCTCTTTTATTCCTGCAGCTGGGAAGTCCTCCTCAACTTTCCTAACTCCTTTTTTTTAATCCCCAAATCTTTATTTCTGCAGTTCTTAAAGAATAGACTGATATGACTCAACTTTCCTTCTACTTTTTTCCCAACTCTATTTATACTCTGTTAAAATAGAAAAAAAAATAAAGAAATTACTCTTCCATTTTTTTTTTACACAAAGAATTTAATGGAAACTGAAGTGAGCTCCTGTTCAGCTCCTCCAGGAGCTCTGGCAGAATTCTTGAACAAAAGAGAGGCTTATTAGACACTAAATGAGTTTCATTTCAAACTGAAAACATTTTCTGTCTTGTTGTTTTCATTCAAGTCRTTAGCTGTACCTGAGCCTAAATTAGCTACGTTTTCCTCAACTTCTGAAGTATTTTTAACCACTCTTTCAAACTCTTTTTCCTTTATCTGTGTGTATCTCGTGGCCCATTTGTAATGGGCTGTTGTGTTCAACAGACACTGGGAACCATCTGTTAGAAATTTGCCCAGGACAAATCCAGTTKGAGCAAGGTAAGGAGCCATAACTCTGAATTTCTCTGAGCTAATAGCTCAAATTTTTGGAGAAAGAGCTGCAATCAGCTGCACTTGAGATTTTCACCCTGCTTTGAGAAGGCAGCGATGGYGGTTAATTAAAATAAGAAGATGTTTCTTTAGTCTCCCAAGAATATTTGTAAATCACAGATGAAATTGGAAGTAATTTATCACTGATGCTCTATGAAATTCAGCTGCAGATCCATCTGGCCATGGTGCTTTAGAGGCAATATCGCTTGCAGGGCACTTTTTATTGCTTATCTCTCCTGGGGGTTATCTAAGTATTGCCTCGATAATGCTGGCAGCTCCATTTCAGCCACAAAATAATAAATGGTTCCTGTTCCCACTGTACAGGATTCAGAACAAGGCAAAAAAAAAAAAAATTAAAAAAAAATCTTTATTCATTTGTCTCCTTTAACTTTTTGCATGTAACCTCTTCCAAGATGGGTTTGTTATCCTTTAGGTGGCTGTGGGAGACTCTGGGATGTTCTGTGCAGAGGCAGAATTAAATAACAGCAGAGTGGAGAGMATATGAAAAATAAACCAGACCAATTTTTGGTCTGATACAGCCTTGAGCTGCATTTCCCCAGCTCAGAGCTGAATGGAAGCACGGATTCTGGATATATTGATTTTAGCACATTGAAATACGTTCAGGAACAGAGGTCGTGTTTAGTGTTGTCGATGAACACAAGTAAATGGCCTGGAAACATTTAGGTTTGTAATTTTTTAAAAAATAGACATCTAATCAGACGAGTTTGAAGTCCAATTAGGGGTTGCACAGAGATGGTAGCTTGGAAAAATAAACAGATTTTCAAATTAAACCTTGCTTTGATGTCGAACAGGCTCGGATCATGGAATTACAGAATGGTTTGGGTGAAAAAGGAACTTWAAGCTCATCCCATTCCACCCCTGCYRTGGCAGGGACACCTYCCACTGTCCCAGGRTGCCCCAATGTCCAGCCTGGCCTTGGGCACTSMMAGGSATCCAGGGGCAGCCCCAGCTTCTCTGGGCACCCTGTGCCAGGGCCTCTCACCCTCCCAGGGAGGAATTCCCTCCCAAATCCCATCTAAAGCCATTCCTTGATGTCCTAATAAAACATTCCCTTGCAGAAATCCCTCTCCAGTTCTCCTGTACTGGAACCAGTTAAGTTTTGGCCAGGGTGGCTCTGCCAGGAGCTGCAAGTGGCCCAGTTTTACCCAATATTCTCTCCCTGCCTTTCTGTCCTGTTCTAACCATGAACAGCACTGTAGGAAATGTAAAAAAGGGAGAATTTCACAGTGAARGAGAATTTTGACATGAGATACCAGCAAATAAACACTGCTGAGGTGAGTGTTGAGATGGATTTAAGCTGAGCCCATCTCACTGTGACCCCCAGGTGCCCTCTGCTCAGGGCTCAGCTATTCCAAGATGTGCTCCTGGTGCTCACCTGGGCCTGGTTTCCATAGAAAACTTGCCTTGAAACGCAGCTCAGGTGAAGATTTTTCCCCTGCCTGCAGTTCAGGGGAAGGAATTGCTCCCAGAGGTGCTGAGTGCTGTTTGCTGTTTCTGCTGCTTTTCCATTAGATAAATCTGACAGCTGCTGCTGCCAGGGCTTCATCCCACCACGAGCCACACACCAGGGTTACTCACTGGGGTATAAATCACTTTTTCCAGGGCCAGCTTCTGACCTGCTGCTGTCAACGAGAACTTCCAGGAAAAAGCTAAGGAAAACCCAAGCCCTCATTTTTTGAGGGAAATTACTTGATTTTTAATTTCTAACCATTTTCTAACATTGCTAAAACAATCATTCACTCACTTCACTATCCCTCCCCAACAGAAGCAAACAAATCCCAGCCAAATCTGCTTTTTTTCAGGTAATAATGCAGTGTAACCGTGTTGAAATCCCAGAGCAAGCCCAGGAGGAAATATCAGGAGAGCTGAGGTCAGATTTGTTCCTTCCCACACTGTTCACTTCCAGCAGTAGAATCAGATGAAAAACAGGGGTGTGATTTCTGTGTTTGACTCCAGAGGAATCCAGGGATGTGCTGGGATGATGAATTTCAKAGGGCAGGAGTGACAGGGACCCCAGCAGTGAGCAAAACGTGGGGGAAGAGCTCAGCAATGGGGTTTGGGGGAGCTCTGGGATTGCTGGGGGGTTCCCCCTCATCCTGATAAATCACCACTCCTCAGGAAAAGCCATGGAATAGGGAATCAGGAATGAGAGCAGCTCTCTGGGGACTCTGTCTCTGCTCTGGATGCACAGAGCTCACACATTCAGTAAATGATTCTACGAGGGGTGTCACACACTGGAGAAGCCTCAAGCAGCTCTTGGATTGCTGCAAACCAGATCTGAATACGCTCCCTTGAGTTCCAGAGAACAATTTGGGTTTGGTTATGTTGCAGCCCTTTAATCTTTCAATATTCATAAATATTTCCATGAATAACTTTTTGTTATCACTGAGATATGGGTGCTCTTCCTTCACCCGCTTCCACTTCCATGTAAGMAAAGACATTTYCCATTTTTAAATTATTTTTCKATACTGTCATCAAGCAAGAGAGATCCACGTCACTCAGGTGACCAATTCCTCACTGTAAATACTGAATATTCAATAATTTCAGGAGTCTGCTGCAAACAACCACGTGCAGGAAGAGATCTGGCCTAATAATTAACATCTTATTAACAACTATTAATAATAAATAGACCTGCAGCAATCCTGAGCAGCTCACAGAAATCTGAAGCAGAAAAAATTGCTCAGTTACTTCGATAATTTATTTCCAAAGATTTTATCTGTGAGTTCTGATCACTGTTGATGATTTAGATAAGAGTAGGGGAAAAAAAAAAGATATTCAGGATATGAATGGATCTTGCAAATGGGCTGAAACACCATTTCATTAAAGGATTTCTGTGAATGTGAAAATACTCTAATGTCACCACAGCTTTAAAGATTTCAACTGATTTTGCCTTTGCAGCTGGAACCACTGATTTTTAATGTTAAGTCTCAGTTTTAAACCAAAGAAAAACAACTGTTTTCCTATCCCCCTGATATAGAAAAGAAAAATTGCAATGTAAAGTGGGAGAAATCGAATGTGGAAAAGCAGCAAGCAAATCAAAATAATCACAAATGTATTCTTTTTTCCAAAAAATGAGATTTATTAGCCAATCTCTCGATGTGATTAAGCTGGATGGAGAGCAGCAGGATTATTATGGCTGTTTGGGAGAGCTGGAAATCTGCAGCTCTGCAGAAAGGGAAAAGMCCACGGAGGAATAGCCACTTGAAATAATTCAGTGGGATGGGGAAGGGTTGATTGCACGGGGGTTTCATGTTAGCAGCGCTTCTGGGAAGGGATTGCTGTTCCTGCAGAGAGAGCAGGGAAGGTTGGGGTTCTGTTTGTTGTGATTTAATGATGTCTGTCCGGCATTTTTTGGGTGAAAACAGAGACACCAAAAGTCCGTGGATTCCAGGGTCAGGTGGTGGCTCTTGTCCTTTTGTGGAATTAAACCTGCTGCCTCAGGAGTGTCAGATAACAGGGCTGTGATAAAGATTCAACAGAAATATTCGAGGGGAAAAGTTTCTCCTTCAGACAGTGGGTGTGGGGAAATGGTGAGAGATGTTATTTGGGCTCCTGGTAGTCCCAGGATATTTATCAGTACAGCCTTGCTATGATGGGGGAAAATGAAAAATGAAAGTTCTGTGAAGTTTTGCTCCGGAAAATGTAAAATTCGGCGAAGACAATTCCAGAAAACATCCAGGAGAGAAATGCTGCCCAGCAGAACAGGGGATGTGAGGCTGGCCAGAGCTGCCAGGGGCACCTTTCCCTCAGCTCAGCCTTTGTTCCCCAGGGTGGAGCACAGGATGAATGGATGGAGCAATTTCTTGACAGAAACTCATCAGAAATACCAGCTGCTGTAACCTGGAGTGAAAAATCGGGAAAATAACGGTGCTTCGGGCTCCTTGAAAGGGCAGAGAATGGTGAGAATGTCCTGGCTGTCTTGGAGAAGGATGGGAACAGCGGAAGGAATCTACCTCCAGTTCCAATTTTCTCAGTGGGTAAATCAGACAGCCCTTGGAGCGAGGTGGGAAATCCCAGAGGTGTTTGGGAAGCAGATTTCCTCCAGCCCTCAGCACGTGTGGCCCTTTCCTTCCTTCAAGGCCCTACTCTCATGAGCAGCGTGATTTGCACACCTCTCACAGACATCCCCCATCCCATCCCATCCCATCCCATCCCATCCCATCCCATCCCATCCCATCCCATCCCATCCCATCCCATCCCATNATCCCATCCCATCCCATCCCAGTGATTTGCACGCCTCTCACAGACATCCCTCATCCCATCCCAAAGGCTGTTCATGCAAATCAGGGCATTACATTGCAAATGAGAGATTTAATTAAAGTGTTCCCCCTTTCTAAGATCGATAATTGAGGTAAAATGGTTTCACTTTCCATTGATATATCTGGTTTTTTTTCCTCTCATTTGAAACAAACTGTGAATTGCACTTTCTAACATACTGCTTGCAAAAAAAAATGCTCCAAAAGCAAATTAAACCTTCTGGCAGCCTTTGATTCATTTTACATATTACAAGGAATAACTTAACAGACATATTAGAAAACAGCGCAAAATAACGTAATTAGGCACAGTTTCATGTCTRGAGTTTGAAAGTGTGGAAGAAACTTTTAAAGGGTTTAAGTCATTTAGTAAAACTCAAATGCTACACAGGAAATTGAGAATATTTTGATCCAGATAGAGTTGGATTCCAAACTCTCAGCTCTCACAAGAGCTCACTTTATAAAGTAAATTCTAATTTATATTCTGTGTTAATGTCAAGAAACTAAATCAGAAATCTAGAAGCAATTATACATAATAAGGTGGAAACGGTGGAATAAAATCTGTCAGATAATTTCAATCAAAACCCATAACACTGGTGCTGTCTGAGCACTCTTGTCTCTGCACAGAGAGCTTGCAGCAGTCGTGCATTTCATTGATTTAAATTTTAGTAATACTGGATCACGTGAGAGATTCTTATATCTCACAATTAGTACAAACTTTCAATTTAATTTTGTGGTTGTGGATCTTAACTAGAAATGTTTTATTTTCTGTGAGATTGTGCAAGTCCAGAGCTGGACCAGAACCATTCTGGTGCTTCATTCCCATAAATGAGATCTTGACTTTAGGGGAGGCCCATGTGAAACTCTGTCAATTTGCATATATACAAAGATTCTATGTGCAAGAATTTTTCAATATTTGGGGCATTTCATTATGAAAAATTAGTATTGCACTCTTAATGCATGAGAGTATTTCTCATTCTGAGAGCAAAGAAAAGAGCTGGGAATRATGTTTATCATTAATGTGATCATGACTGTCTCAGCCAGTGTTCCTGCACTGACTCCTCGCTGTATTTGCCTTGGAGAAGGGTGAATGGAGGGTTTGGGTGTCTCCAAGAGAGGAGAAAATGTTTGTTCTCATCTGAATTGTGAACACACCAAACAAGGAATGTTTGGGCTTCACCGTTTTTGAATTGGGCCTGGAGGGACAGGACAAGGAGGAATGGCTTTGAACTGGCAGAGAGGAGGTTTGGGTGGGATTTGGGAAGGAATTTCTCCCTAGTAGGGTGGGAAGGCCCTGGCACAGGGTGCCCAGAGCAGCTGTGGCTGCCCCTGGATCCCTGGCAGTGCCCAAGGCCAGGCTGGACATTGGGACTGGAGCAGTCTGGGACAGTGGGAGGTGTCCTTGCCATGGAAGAGGATGGGATGGGATGATTTTTAGGTTTCCTTCCATCCCAAATCCTTTTTTTTGGTGTTCTGTGACTCCATTCGCTTGAAACCTGCAGCTCAGTTTCATCCTCAGCCACAGGATGTGAGTTCACACCTCAGGGTCCTCAATCCTCCTGTGCTTTACACACCGTGCTCTTCTCCTGAGCCACGCACCGACCAAACCCAATTTTTTTTTTCCAAAGGCAGGAGCCATTCTGAGGTGCTGAAGCGATCCAGAATTCATTACAAAGATGCACAACCACATTTCCTTTCACCACGCAGCGGATGCAGTTTGAATCTCTCCTCTAAAACTCTGATGCATGAAAAATAGGCATGAAAAAAAAAAAAAAAAAAAAAAAGAAAGAAAAGCAAGGTGAAGAGCACAACAATCAACCATGGCAAGTCTCCACATTGTTCCTTCAATGATGCACAATCTGTTTGCTATCTGAGCACTGTAAACAGACTAATATTTCCCGAAGTATGGGATAAATCAGCCRTTTAGGAGCAGCGAAGAGAAAATGATGAAGCTCCAAGTGAGTTGTGAAGCAGTGAATAAGGATGTATTACACCACGGGAAACCATCAATATTTGTTTATTATGTCAGCGTGAGGAATAAATCTGTGGGCTAATTTGTATTCTCTTCGGTTAATTCCACGGTTCCAGGCTGAGGTTTTGTGGTTCTGTTCCAGCCTRTGCAGCTGCTGGGTGGTGCTGTTGGGTGTTCCTGAGTTCCTGGAGATGGGGAGATGCTGCCCTGAATCACATCGACCCAGGAA
>NW_026623583.1:697517-710763 GCF_030028575.1 Malurus melanocephalus | reverse complement strand
TAACAAATTGACTCTAAGTGTCTAATCGCCCTCAATGGAGCTGCCTCCTTTCACTGAGCTGCTGCTTTGATTCATGATGGATGTTTTTAAAACTTGATTACAGTTCCATGAGCTTATCTCCAGATGGACCAAATTCCCACAGRTCCTGGATGAAGATGCTGGAGGCTCAGTCACTGAGCATCCTAAAACTGAGCTGAGCAGGGCAACCACCCTGAGCTGTTGTTGCTCTTTGGTGCTTTTATTCTTCCCCTCTGTACCCTTTTTCTTTTTCTTGGTGAGATTTTCATTTCCATTTTTGAGCTGATCTGCATAAAAGCTGTTGGCTCCCATTCCGATGGCAATTGGGRAAATCAGAATCTGGATGGCTGAGTGCTCGAAAAGAGAAAAGRCAGAATTTTGGAGTTTAGAAGATTTGTAGCTCTAATGAGCTGAAAAGGAAAAGATCTTCAAAGTTTTCATGTGACCAACATGAGAACTGAGCTAATTTTTCTTCAGCTATTTAGGTCAACTGGCCATTTTAAGAAAGCTGGGTGAGGAATCAGAGATTGCTCATTTGGTTTTCCCCTTCTCTCRAATTCTTCCGCCAACAAATATTATCTGAATTGTTTGTTCATGAAAGGTTTTTGTGAAGGTCTTTTTAAAGCACGCATTTCAATATCCCACTGTAAAGCACTGCAAAGGTTAGGAGGGTTTGCTTTGAATCCCACCATTATTTCTTCATTAATCATCCAATTTTTGCCATTTAAGAAATTGTCTGTATGCAGGAAAAAAATAATTTGGATTGATTCTAATCAACTGGGTCTGAAGGTATTTCAGGAAAACAAAGAAAGCAAACACTGGTATGACATGGAATAAATATGGAAGTAATATTGATCTACATCAAATATGCTATAGAAATCTTTGAAATAAATGGGGGGAAAAGGAAATAAAATGTTTCCATTGTATTAATCATTTATTAAATGGCAATTTTCTTGGTTAGAGACAATCAACTGTGGCTAAAGACTTAAAAATTCATATCCAGAAACCTTTCCACTCCAAGCTGCAAGATACTCATCTTTCAATCCACATGCATATAATTAGGTAGGGTGTGGAAAAGTGAAAAATTATGAGTATATTTAATTAATTAATGGATGGATTGTTTTACACTTCAGCCAAGGAGATAATTCAGAATTAAGCTACTCTCTTCCAACAAATATTGATGGACACTGAACTTTGGTTTTAAACTATAAATGATGCCCATTTCTGAGAAGGCAACAGACAAAAAATGCTCCAGGATGGAGCTGCCTCCAAAAAATCCTTTAAATATAAAATGCAAACCCCAAAGAACAATTTGCAATAAATTATGTGATATTTAGTACTTCTTTTCTTTGTGACCCACGTGTCAAAGAAGTGGGTTTTCCAATTGTTTTGTTAATTGCAATTGTTTAATTAATGGATCTTGCAAGAAAAACAACACCCACGTAGTCTGTGTGTTGTAAATGATTCAGTGCAGATAATTTTCCCCCTAATTTTCACAATTCACCATTTGAACTCAYTGATAATAGTCTTAATTTCACCGTTTTTCTGTCTCCCTTGAAGAAGAATGTTTCAAAGCAATGAAATTTTGTTTCTTGATTAAAAAAGAATGGGGCATTTGTTTTTCATTAATACTTGCACGTTGTAAAATCAAACCCTTTAGGAGCTCAATACTTTCAAATCTGAATTCACCSTCTGAAAAGTTCCTAATTTCTTTGAAACATCTTCCAACAAAGTCTGCTTTCAATGATAATTTTGTTTTGGTGGCAAATACCACATTTAGCTTTTCACACCTCCCACTGTCCCAGGCTGTTCCCAGCCCCAATGTCCAGCCTGGCCTTGGGCACTGCCAGGGATCCAGGGGCAGCCACAGCTGCTCTGGGCACCCTGTGCCAGGGCTGCCCATCCTCACGGGGCAGAATTTCTTCTCTAAATCACTCCTCTTTTAGTTTAAAACCCTTTCCCCTTCTCCTATCACACCAGGAACACGCCATGGTCAAACCAAGCCCCACACACCACGGTGTGAGCTCTCACTGACTCTAACCCTCATTTTCCAGGGTTATAGAGATTGTTTTTCCCCTCCAGTTTATCAGAATCATTCCCAGAATCCTTCCCTGTTTGGCCAAAGCAACAGAAGAGAACACCAGTTTTACAGGGGTAACAAGGCCCATGTTTTATAAGGTTTTAATTATCTGCAGCACGAATGAAGACGTGCCAAGGATGCTTCCCTCAATATCATCTGGACACCCTGAGGAGCAGAACAAGAACCATTCCCAGGTTTCCTGGCCTCCAGTTTTTGATTTCCAGCTGAGCAGGGAGGAGCAGCGCTGTCACAAGGATTGCACAGCCTTGGGGGAGTTTGGGATGTGCTGAACTGGACTCGTTCACACCCCGGGGATGGACAAAGAACACCAACAGGCTCCTCCACTCCTCTCATTTCCACATTGCACCGATTGTTGCATTAAATCACAACTCTTAACATGAAAAAAACCTCTTTCTTTTAATTGCATATCTCCTCGAAAGAAAAAAAAACAAAAACCCACAACCCAAATCCCCCTCCCACATTCAGCCCTTCAGAGCTCGGCACAGCCTTGACCTCTAGATACCTTTCCAAATAAATTCATTTCAAATTTCATGACTKGTTTTCAGATAATCAAGTGCATTATGCGTTCATGGGTTCATTTGCAGCTCTKCACATTGCACAGAGTTCATTTTCATGTCACTTGATTTAGCAGCAGTGAAACCTCCCATAAAGGGAGGGGGACAAGGAYAGCTCTGTGTGCTCCACCTGCACAATAAACGCACAGGACCTATGGAGGAGTCAAACAATAACCCAGAATTACATCTCAGCAGACAAAAGCAGATTCTCAAGGTCTTATCCTCGACTTGTGGAAGTGTCTAAAGGACTCGCTAAGAAATGTGGAACAGAAGTTAACAAGGAGTAAACAATGAAACACGAGGAGAATAAAAATGGTGGGGAAAGGGAGCTGCCAGCATGGCACAGCCTGCAAACACAGCGTGGACACAGCAGTGGGAGATTTTTATCAAATATCCTTCAGTGAAAGATCTGTTGGGTACAAAACTCTGTGGTTTCTCTCCTGGGGTTGGTGGTGGGGTTTGGTGGCAGCAGATTCCTCAATATTCACATTCACACAATGAAAGTGAATGAAGATATTTCTTATCCATGCACAGGTAACCATTTTTCTAGGCATTAGTTGTATCTCCAAGCTCTCTGAAAGTCACATTTTGGTGCCATTGGGTGGGGAGAGTTGAGTTTTGTTTTATTTCATACAATTCAGCATGMCTGGAAGATGAGAAAATGGACAGAACAATCTTTGGGCCTCCAAGCACAAACTCTTTTTGGTTGGTATATATTGAAAACAACTCCAAAATAGGTTTTGCCTTTAATCATTTTTCATCCACCTTATTTCAGCCTCACTGAGWGCTGAGCCTGCCTCACTTTCTTTCACTTTCTGTGCTTTGTTCACGGCAGAAACATTGTGAAGTCTCACTCGGGGCAGGTCGTGTTGCACAGAGACAAATATCTCGTCTTCCCTGTAGTGAAGCTGAGAATATCTGAAGCTTTTTTTATTTTTTATGAAACAGAAGTTCAGAAGTTCATCTTGCATAGGCTTCAGCCGTGGTGAGGAAGAAAGGGAAAACTCCTCCAGAGATAAGTGGTGTAACAATAAGAAACTCAAAGGCAGCCTCGTCTAGAGGAGAGCTCCTTTTAATTGGGCCACGATTAAAGCTTTGCTTCTCTCTGCCTCTGGAGGTGTGGCTGTGCCAGCTTCTGGAGTCGTCCCAAAAAGCTGGCGGTGGGGAGGACAGATCTGGACTCTGTACTTTTTATTTGGGAAGTTTATTTCAGCCCAAATTATCACAGAATTTTTAAAATTATTTGTGGTATAAAATTGCATTCTGCACAGATGACAGAGATTGAAAATTATTTCTTAGACAGTATAATTTGGAGTAAATATAGAAGAAAAACCTTGSATTCATCTGACCTACACTTCAAAATCTTCATTCTTTCATTCAAATTGACTTCCTATTTATAGTCACATTTTGAGGGGCAGTCCTTGATCTTTTCTGAGGAGCTTTAGAGCTGCAGTTGCAAGAAAAGCTCAAGGGCTCCTCATGATTTTCTCAAGTTCGTATTGAAAGGGTAAAATATTTGTTATGGACTGTGACCTCAAACTATGAGATGCACCTTTATGTGTCCTGTATTCAGTGTTGGTAAAATGAACACACATGACCCATTAAATCACTTCAATAATAATRTTATTGATGTGCTATTAATTATACAAAGTTGATCAGCAGAACTGTCCTGTCCCACGAGCTTGTGCCCACAGTTAATGCCTCCACACCTGGAGAAAGAGGCTTTGTAGCCATACCAAAATTAAATATTTGACCTTGGTTATATCAACAAAGAAACAGCAAAAATATCTCATTTCTTCCAAATGTCCCACTACTGTGCCTACCTTTAAAAGAATTTCTCAAAACCCAGTGCAATCATTATTTTTATCATTTTCCATGGTACATAAAGATCTAAGGGTCAGACATTGACGGTCACTGGTTACAGTACAGGAATATAATCTGAGCCATGTTCAGACACAGAACACACAAATCCTCATTCCAAACAATGAATTAAGTTGAAAACATCCCAAGTTTATCAATCAAACTGTGCTGGAGGAGTGAGTCATGGCAAGAGTGAGACAGTGACAATAAAAGTCATCGAAAAGGATGGTTCTGCTGGAGAAAACCCTCCACAAAGYGAGGTTTTTATTCACTGTGTGCTTCATTTCAGAGCAGAGGAGCAAACTATTCCTCATTACTCACTTGGGTGTTTATTGTGTGCCTGACAACAACTAATGACTAATTCCCTTTTTYCCTCAAGAACACCGGAATTCCTTTTTGCCCTGAAAACCCACAGCTTTCACACCAGCAGATCAGTAATCAGAAGGGATTGTGAATCCAGCCTCAGTGCTGAGCCACGTAATTCCAGTTCTGGAGTCTTCTGTAATTACAGTAATTAACTYCCCTCTTTTTCCTCTCAGCAGATATCATTACTTGGCATTTCTTGTCCTTCGTGTATCTCCTGTTGTTTGTTACTTCTGTCCAGAGCAAGTTGTGCCAAATTTCATCCTCAGCCACATCCTTCTGGTTTTGTTCCATCATGGCTTAAACAGCAATGCTGCTGCAGATGGAAAAGGATTCAGTCCCAAGCTATGGGTCTTTTTCTGGCCAAATATGACAATATGTAAATATCTGAGGGCAATGGAGCAAGAAAATGGGATGGAGAATGAAAATCGTAAAATCTAGTGGATTTGGGAGTGAACTGGAAATCTGGCAGGCAGCAGGAGGAGGTGGAAAGAAAGATCTGTTTGTAGGGAGAGAAGATGAGTTATTCTGCTCTTGACCCAACTTAAAGAAATCTTTTGTTTGTGCTGCAGATCTTTCTTATCTCACTCCACTCACTCCTGTTTGTTTAATATCTGCTCAGCAAGTGCCTGACTTTATTTGTCTCCATTCCCCTCTACAATAATCCCCTGCTATTACACATCTTCGTTAGACTCTCATTTCCTCAGGAGCTTTCCTCTGATGCTGTTCATCTTCATCCCCCAATCYCCACCGAGCAGCAGCTCCCTGGATTTTCCTTCTTCATTTGCCACCTCTAAATTCTCCTCTACTGATGTCCATTAGGAACCATCACCTCACAGAGCCCCATTTCTTTTCACTTTTCACTGGATGTGGTCATCGTCCATGTCTGTGTGTTCCAGCCTTCAGGATTATTTGTTTTTATCCCAGATCCTTCTGTGGATGTTCATAAACAGCCCTCTTCCAGTTGTCCCTCCAAATTGGGCAAAATCCTGCCCTGGATGTGCCACCTTGGGTTTCATCARACCAGAATYCCAGAATGGACCTTAAATCCCAYCCAATCCCACTCCCTGCCATGGRCAGGGGCACCTTCCACTATCCCAGAAAGGGTTTTTTTACAATAAACCCCCTTTTTTTCTTTTTTTACAATAACAAACCCAACTGCAAGCATTTCCAAATTGTCAGATTTAAATCCCAAGAATAAAGAGTTACTTTCACATCGAACTTTTCMTTTAACAAAAGCATTTTGGAGAGGTGTTATCAACAGATGTGTGGTTAATGAGATCCAGCATCATCAGTTTTAAATATTCAGTCTGTTGCTTTCTCAAATTTTCATTGCTCTCTTGAACCCAGACTGAGAAAAAAAATATTAGATTAAAAATTTGAATTGCTCTTGAAGTGTAACTGAAATCTGCAATCTTCACAACCGTATGTTCATTAGGATAAAGAAACCACATTTTTAAATTCATGGCAGTAAAAATTAAACAATATTTTAATGGGGGAAARGAGCCCTTCTGAAAAACAGCTGTTATCTTTTTGTTTTATCCAGCCAGGAGCAATATTTCCTGTCCGAGTCTCCTGTGGCTCTGTTTGGATGAACGTGACTAAAATGCGTCTTTTTGAAAATTTCAAATTTTATATCCTATTGTAGCCGAGAGCCCAATTTCACACATTGAAGCCGTCTAAGTCAAAACCTGTTTTCCCTTTTTATTTCTTCTTCTGCTTGCAGCCTAACACATTGTTTCTAAATTAAACACAAGCTGGGGAAAAGAGCTTTATTGAGAGCTCACAAAAGGTGACTGTGAGCAGGAGAATGTGCAGAAATTGTGAGGTTTTCTGTGAAATTCCTGATATTGTGGAGGTGACAGAGTGGCCAAGGGTCACCTTGGGAGGAGGAGAGGAGCCAGAGTTCATGGATCCCTGCCCAGCCTCTTCCCAACTCAAGGATGCAGGTCCCCACGCTCAGTTTTGAGCGGATCGGGGATAGGAAAGGAAAAACCACCTTTATTAAATGATGGGAAATTTCCTACAATGAAAGCTTGCAAATATGTACATTCATGGCAGGAGGCATCAAGAGAAATTGGCTTTTTCCCCCTTTATATACATTTTTTATTCCTCTATTTTATTTTTTCTTTCAATGATAATGGTGATACTCAAAACAATCTAAGCTAAACTCAACCTTAAAGCTTATTAAATCAGTAACATGATACTCAGGATGAAATTATTTTGATACTCAGAGATGGAAATATCACAAATAAATAAATAAATATTTTTATAAATAGATGTATATAAATCAGTCAATCTGATACTAACAGCTCCACCTGAAAACTGATCCTGAACTGAAAATTTATAAGAAAATTGGGGTTTGGAGGAATGTGCTTAAGTTCAAAATCAGACTCTGGATCCAGGCTTCATAAATATTCTGGTTTTTAGACGGTGCAAAGTGTATTGGGTTCTCTATGTTTAGTGGTTCCCAGACTGCATTTTCCCCATTTCCAGGCCCTGAATTGTAGATTATTTCAGAATTAGGCATGACTGGGATTGATCCTGAAGCAATGCCACTTCCATGGATGTTTTTTTTATTCTCTGTGTCATGGTCTTTGCTTCCATTTGAAAAAATAACCTCATGTGTGTTTATCATTATTTGCCCTTAATAAGGATCAGCCCTCAGCTGGCAGAAACCACAAGAAATATCTTAGACRTTTTTATTCTAATTAAGTTTATAAATAGGTAAATAAGTGATAAAGAAGTACATAAACAACAATTTCGCGTGTGTTTGCAATGTTTTTGTCACTGCAAATCTGCACAAATGAATGCRCTCCCACCAGCACAAATAAATGTTTCACTGGGTTACAACAATAAAATAAAACTCAGCATTTCAGCACTGCCTCGGTTTAGTAAATTCAGGATCTCTGTCCCACCATGTTATTATCAATTTTTTTCTTGATAAGGACATTTGTAAATATTGAACTAGAAATCCATACACCTGCATTGGCTGAGCTCTCTACTGTAGGGTGCTCCAGCTGCATTTATGGCAGAAAAAAAAGGGTCTTTCTGCAGGAACCTCCCCTGGAGAAGATTTGGGGTTTTATTGTCTTACACTGCACCAAAACCATATGCATTTAAATGCATTTTATAAAATCTAGCAAGAATTCCTGGAAGTTTTTAGATGCTGCCTGACCCAGCACGTGCAGCAGGATTCAATCCATCCATCCCCTGTTTCTGTGTGAGCAGGAAAACAAGCGGAGGAGCCGTAGGAAGCTCTCCTGGGGTCTGACTGTGCTCACCGGGACACTCCCAACCTTCCCCAGGAGCCGAGAAGCTAAAAGGAGCTGGAGGCAGATGGAAAATGAGGGCGACTCCGTGCCCTGCTCCATCTGCTGCCAGTCAGCCCGGGGACAGCGCCGTGAAGCTGCTGGAATAGATGGGGAGAGGGAAGGGAATGTTTGCTGGAGAGAACAAAACTTTGGGGATGCAGGAGGGTTTGGGGTAGAGTGTGTGATATCCCGGGATTTTGGCTGTGTCCAGCTGGGAATGGAGCCCCAGGGATGATCTCAGATGAGGCTTTAACTCCTAAGAATGGGTGAGCCATCAAGGGACAGCAAACAGCTGCCAACAGCTGTCCTGAAAACATCAAACCCCTCGGGATGGGGTTGGAATCCTCCTGGGAAAGGAATCCTCCATGGGGATCAGGGTTGTGTCATTCCCAGAGCCCCCAAAATTGAGTGAGCCCCTAAGGGATGGGCTGTAAGGCTGGAATCCCCCTGGGAAAGGAAGAAACCACAGGATTGGGGTTGGGGCATTCCCTGAGCCCCGAAAATTGAGTGAACCCTTAAGGGATGGGCTCTACGTCTGGAATCCTCCCAGGCAAGGAAGATTTCACAAGACCAGGGCTGTGGCATTCCCAGAGCCCCCAAAACTGAGTGAACCCCTTAGGGATGGGCTGAAATTCCCTGGGCAAGGAAAAACCCATGGGGATCAGGGTTGTGTCATTCCCAGAGCCCCCAAAACTGAATGAATCCCTTAGGGATGGGCTCTAAGTTTGGAATCCTCATGGGAAAGGAATAACCCCCAGGATCAGGGCTGTGGCATTCCCAGAGCCCCCAGCCCAGCCAGAGGTGATGTTTGGCCTCGATCCCAGCAGCTCTCACACAAAAGCAGCTTTTAACCACACATGAAAGAGCTCCAGGAACCAGGGCCAGAACAAGAGGAGAACAAAAAGGACCTGGATGTAGCCCTAAAGGCCTGGATGTGAAGAGCTGCTCTGGGGCCAATGTCTCTGTGAAATCCTGCCCTGTCTGTGTTTTGGGATGGGTTTGGCAGTCTGGGACAAACTCACCATGAAGTCCTGCCCCGTCTGTGTTTTGGGATGAGCCTGGGATGGGCTCCCAGAGCTGTTTTTACCATCGTTCAGCAGCTCAGGAGCTCTGACACCAAGGGCTGAGGCTGCCCCATTCCTCCTGTTCCCATTCCTGTCCATGGCATGGATGAAACAAAGGAGAGCAGCAGAAAAAGCTGCCTCTGTTCACTCAGTGATTCCCTGGAAGCACACAGGACATGATCACCCTTTTACATTCAAATTTGCTTCATCTTGAGTCCCCAAAATAAGTTCCCTTTTCCTGATGATGTTTGTGGATCCATCAAAGAGGCAAAGGCATGGAGCCTGCAGGCACAAAGGGGCTCAGGTCAAGGAGGAGGCAGCAATATCCTCAGAATGCTCCATTTCATTTATCCACATGCATTTCTTACCAGTTGCTGCTTCCCAAGGACTTTTCTGGCAAGTTTTATTTCACAAGCATGACTTTATTTTATTTCTCTTAAGAACAAGYCAGGCTAAGAGGTCACCCACTGGGATCTTCTGAACTGCTGCTTCCCAAACTGCGAGTGCCTTGAAAATCATTCTCCAAATATTTTCTGCAATCCTTTATACAAAGAAAATTATTAAAGCTGGAAACATTTGAAACATAAATAAGAATCTTTTTTTAGAYACGGGAAAATTTCTGCTTTTTTTTCAGGGGTCTGTTGTATTATGATAAACATTCTTTAGTCCTTGTTCAAGGAGCGCATCATCAGCTGAAGTTTTCTGTTTCCAKCTGTGAATTCCAGCATTTAAAGGCACTTTTTGGCATTCAGAAGTCACGTTGCTGTTCCTCACATCCTGCTGGATYCACTGGATGGTGATTTAATGGCTGGAAGACCATTTCCCTCTGGACATCCTTCCCTTTCCCACCTGCCTGGGGGATCAGCTGAGCCGCGTCTGTGCTGGTTCCTAAAATCCTGGAATCCCAGGAGGGTTTGGAAGGGATTTTAAGCCCATCTCATTCCAACCCTTTCCATGGGTGGGGACATCTTCCACYARCCCAGATTGCTCCAAGYCCCATCCTTTCTGAATTCTTTATCCCAGTGGTCTCCAGCAGTTCACCCCTGAGCCGGAAAAATCAAAGGCCACCATCATTCCTGAAATTCCCCATTTCCACCCCAGACCCAGCATTTKCTTCTCTGCTTTCTGCCGTGTTTATCCTTTCTGCAGTTGATCAAACATTCTCCTCACCACCAAATATTTTCCCATATGTCTGGAAAGCTCTGCCGAAGGCTGGGATCTAATAAAGGATCCCCAACTGCCAGCCACAGCACGAGGCTTTTGAGATTTTTGGTATGGAACAGATTGAGAACTCGCCAACACTGTTTAAAAAAAAAAAAAAAAAAATAGAAGTGCCAATTCATCAAAAATCTCTGTAGGACACACAAAAAAAACAACTCTGGAAAAACCTCCCTGTTCCAGAAAAGAAAAAAATGGTTTGGAAGTTGTTACATCATCCCACTCGCTACTCTGAGTAAAATGTTTCATTAAAAAAAAATAATTTGAATTTTAAATTGCCTTTTCTGTTGAAATTTAAAAAGACCAGATGAGTAAAGAAAACTTCAAATTAAAGACAGCCACATGCTCGAAATGATCCAATTATATTCCAGGCCATTATTTAATTAAAATCTGGGTTTGCCACAATCCAGTACAGTAAAACCATCATAAAATCTGTTTTTCCACACAGCTCTGAGGTCACACAGGATAAACCCTGATCCTTGTGCACATGTGATCCAGAATCCAGAGCGCATTTTGGAAATTCCAATTTTATGGCAAATCCTACAGCCTGTTAAACATAATCAAACGGGAAATTTGCTGATTTTTTTTAAGATTTTGGAGGGTTCATCCCTCCTTTCCCACATCCCTGGTCATTGTCACCGTGCTGAAAGCAGCTGCTGCCTCTCCCCATTGAGAGGAGAGCTCTGGATGATGGCAGCTGCTCCAAATGTTTCTGACTTTGCTTTCACACTTCCCCCAGCTCCCAGGATAAGCCTTTCCTAATGTCTTTATGAAAACCTGAACATTTGGTCCTTGCAGCCCCCAGGGCAATTCATGCTTTTGAAGAATTTGCAAAACCTACTGAAGCCTGACCTTTCTTTTCTGAAATCTTGTTGACTGTATTTAATTCTGTAGACTTTCCTCTGCGTTTTTTTTCCCCCTTCCCCCTGTGATCTTCAAATAACTTTTGGCGACTTTCTCTAGAAAATGATGCGAAGTTTTCTGATCTTTTTTTAGCACACACCTAGGATGGATTTTTTTTTTTTTTTTAATAATGGGGTCAGGCAGTTCCTTTCCAGTCTGCAGGGAGTTATTTATTTTGTGAATTTATATATTTGTCAACCTACATTTTGTTATTGCTTGAGGTTTTTTTTTTTTGTTTTCCTTTTAGGTTATTTGTTTTTATTGAAGTTTTTGGCCAGAACCTCAACTTCAAACATTTCCCTTTCCCTGGAGCTGTCCAAGGAATGAGTGGAGGTGGCACTGAGTGCTCTGGGCTGGGGACAAGGTGAGGATCAGGCACAGCTTGGACTTGGTGCTCTTGGAAGGTTTTCCAACCTTCAATGGTTTGGGGATTCTGGGATTCAATGGCTTTAGACACCCTTGTGAGAATCTTATTGTTCTCTGCTTGTGGTTTTGCTTCATTTCATTAAAACAAACAATAAAATAACAAAAAAAACCCAAATAAACAAAAAAAAAAACAAAAAAACCCCAACCACAATGACAACAATTTCTTTCATCCCAGTAAATGAATAGAAATAAYGTGTATCTTCCAGGAGTGGGGGGAAAATGTGCTTTAAGAGATATTCCATTTCAAAYCAAGGAAATGAACCAATCTGACTATTTTTTGCTCCTCAAAACTTCATACAGGAATAAGCCAGCCCTCCATTCAGATGGTCTGGGAACAGAGCCTTGGTTCCTTTCAGCGCTGAAATCCCCACTTGTTTCTGGCATTTTCTGTCACTTTGAGCACTGAGACTTTTCCCAGGAACAAACACCTTTCCTGAAATCATTCCATTATATTTTATAAGTGTCAAAATCACTGAAATCCTCCCCAGCATTCCAAACTTTTTTTTCCAATCCTGCATCTGCTTCCTCATCCTCTCCCAGTGCAATGTCAGGGCTCCCACTCCAAAGCCAGGAGTTTACACCCTGATTTGTTTCCCACCATTCCTTCTTTTACCATGATATCCCGAATATAAAATTGCTTTGCTTTCTTTTAACTCTGTCTAGACTCTTTTACTGGATTTGGGGATATTCACATGATGGGCTCTTCATTGCTTCTGAGAAGATATTTTTATTAAGTTCTCATCTCCTCTGCCTCTTGCACATCCTTCTAAATTTGCATTTTGTGTTTGACAAGAGCAGGAATACATCAGCAATTGTGCTGCCGGGCACAGCCATGCCRATAGCACATATTTTACTTTTTATTATTTTCCTCCCTATATCCTTCTGCCTTTCCACGGAGTTTCTGGGACGGGGGAAACGAATGCTCGAAGGTGCTGATTAACTGCTGCTCAGGGAGGAAAGAGAAAGAGGAGGGAAATTGGAAAGAATAATKGAAAAATGAATGAAAAATCACYGTACCTTGCTTCAAATCAYTGAATTTTYYCCCCYRTCCTTCCTTTTGACTTGCCCAGTTGGCACCTGAACCTGCCCAGGCAGGATCTGCTGCTGATTTAGGGGAGAGAATGGGTTTAGATGAGATTCCAAAGCACCTCTGAAACCCGAGTTAAMTCTAATAATGAWGCATTTAATGYGATCAGACAACTTCCATGTGTCCAGAGATGTTTATTGGCCTCCCTCAAACGCATTCTCACTCACAAATGGTCTCATCTGGAATCAGGGACGGTCTGAAAGGCGATCAGGGACGGTCTCTGCTGAGGTGGAAGGTGACCCTGCACATTTCGTTGTTTTGATGCCTTAGGATTTTTAGTTTCTCTATTTTCATGCATCTGTATTCTTGTACTTCCCTAGTACAGCACTAAAACTACC
>NW_026623583.1:686773-696636 GCF_030028575.1 Malurus melanocephalus | reverse complement strand
GAAGGTTCAGCCCTCTCACTTCTCCAGGACTGCAGTAACGGCACAAAACTGCACTGTGAAACCTGATATTTCCATTTTACAGCCATTTATAGCCAGCCTTTCACACGGTAAAACCCACCTTCCAACCCAGTCCAAGGCACACCCAGCCCCGCACTGCTCTGACATCCCCAGGCAGGTGGAAATGCCTCCATCCCTTCCCATCTGCATCTGGCAAACACCAGGATTTTAATAATTAAAAAGGGTTTCATGGAGGCTGAACCTAGGGCTGATTTTTTTTTTTTTTTTGTCTGCTCTCACCAATGCATCTGGGTAATTGAGGGGAAGCCTAAAAAGTTCATAAACAGAGAAGACACAAACATTCCTTTTCTCACTGTTCCAAAAACTTCTGTTTTGTCTGATCTCTGATTAAAGAGGATGAGATAAATTATTGRATTCTAGTTGTAGTTTTAATTGAACCTTGTAGCAGAAGGTGGCCCTGCCCACAGCAGGGCTTGGATTTAGGGGATCTTTAAAGTCCCTTCCAACCCAAACCATTCCATGATTCTGTGAATTATGCAGCAAGATAATTCTTGCTGTGGCTAGAGGTCTGCAAAAAAGAAAATATAAATTAATCTGCCTTGAGTCTCCACTGCAAGGTCTTGCTACAACCCATGACAGAAACCTTCCTTTTCTGTAGAAACCTTCAGTAAATCTTTTTGTCCAGTGAAAAAAAGTATCAAGGGATAGAAGAAATGCAATGAGGACCAATCCATACTCTGAGGGATGTATCACTAATGCTTAATTTTTTTTGGCTGAACAGATTCTTTATCAGTGGGAAATGTGGTTTCTGTAAGAATTCCGTTTTCCATGGAGGTGTTTTGGATGCCAACATCCACTCTGCTGCTGCTGAAACCCAACCAGAGCATCACTTTTTGTGATCCCACTCAATCCATCCCCATCCCCAGGTGCAGTGGGTGAAACTCTTCTCTCTTCCTTCCTTTGGGAAGATCCATGATGAGACTGACCTTAATCCCACAGAAATCTCTGTTCCTGTCTCACCTGCACTCCAGACGTTCCACCAGGGCTGGTTTTTTTTCAATTTGCTGAAGCACCTGGAGCACCATTCACACCCCCACCTTTTCCCCCAGTTTTTGTCACGGTTTCGCTTCTCAGCAGCGAGATTATGACTAAGCCTGATAAATGTGTGGAAACTTGGTAATTCTCCACCCACCTCCTCCAACTCTCCTGCTCTGAGTCAYGCTCTGCTGAGCTTTTGACATTTATTTTGAGTTTCTGCATTGTCGTGTGGCTCCCATAACACCACACACTGCTGAGGCACCAGAATCACCCAGGTACCACACGGGGGCTGGAGTTGGATGAGCTTTGAGATTTCTTCCAACCCAAATCATTCCTTGGAATGGAGAAAAGGCATCCCTTGGGAGAGGAAAGGGAGGCTCAGATTTCAGCCTGGAAAATAATAATTTCTGTGCACTGCTGTGCCTGGACATGCCTATTAAAGACCAAATGGACTTGAGAGCTTTGGTAAAGGAACTTCAACAGCCTCTGGGAGTGAGTTGAAAGAATGTCCATAGTGGTGACAAGGAGCTGTCCAGAAAAAAAACAATTTATTGTCCCAGCAAAGCTGGGAAAAAACTGAAGAAAAGGGAGAAAATCAGTAGGTTTTGGAATAATGGAATATCCTGAGTTGTAAAGGATCCCTGAAGATCACCAAGTCCAGCTCCTGGCCCTGCAGAGGATGTCCCAACAAAGCCACCCTGTGCCATCGGGAGTAGGATTTGCTGTGTGTAAAGCAGGAGAAAACCTCWGCCAGGTTTACCTCTGTCCCTCCTCAGGGATTTCTGTCATTCTGTGTCCTAAACATGGGCTCTTATCTCACTGGGAACTGTGCCAGCAGCCACGCTGGATCCCAAAGGATCTACTCTGAGGATCCAGCAATGCACAAGGAGCTCCTCAGCAGTGGRGATCAGGTACATTCCCAACAGAATRGCTTTAAGAGATTAGGGAATATYCTTGGAAGGAATTTGGGCATGTGGAGACCAAAGAGAGCGGCCACCTGAGGGATGGAATGAGGATGGAGTGAGGTCAGTGCAAAACATTGCCAAGAATGGCTCCTCAGGAGGTTTGTGAAAACAGAGATCTTGCTGCTCCMTGGCTCTGGTTCACTGTCCATCAAAAACAAGACCCCTCAGGTTGTGTTTGCTTCTCCCAACACACCCCAACTTCTCAATTCTGACTCAATGGCACCTTTTCTTTTGGGTGTTTGTGGCAATTGCCTCAGCTCTGGCCTGCATTTGCCTTCATTTCCCTGTGGCCCTCTTAATGCAAATAACTTTATCCCAAATCCCATTATTTGGCAGTGTTTTTCCACAGGCCTGGTGCCCCCTGTCACAGGCTCAGGACCTCTTTCCTCAATTTTTTGCTGTTGCTATTTTGATTTCTTTTCACCTTCACAAATGCAAGCACTTAACTGCACCAGGGCTGTGCAAAGACCATTGAAGAAGGAGGGCAATTGTTGGAAATGCAAAAGAAGACGACTTAAAATAGCAGCAGTACTGTGGGGAACTTCCCCACCATTTCTTTCCCTGAGATTTAAAATTCAAAGAGAGATGATGGTATTAACATACACCAAACTACTGAGGAGGGAGGCTGCATGAGAAGGCAGCATAAATGCCTCTCATGGAATACTTTTATTCCTGCATTTTCCGGTGATTTTCATGACTGGCAAGGTATTGTTTAAAATGCAGTTTGATTAAATTCAGTCAGAGGAGAAGCACTGTATTAAATCTTTCAGAAAGCACTTTGTATCACACTGGGTTGCATCAGTCACACTTTGCTATGACTGCAACAAAAGCCAAGACTAAAATTGTTTAATTTTAGATGGTGTATGTTTACAGTCTATAATAAGATATCAAATGTTCTCTCTCCAAACAGTTGTCTTTATCATTAAAAAAAAAAAAAAGAAAAATTCTTTCAGGCAGCACATGAATCTCAGTGCTTTTCCTTTTCCACCTCAGATCTTGAAAACACGAGGAGTGCACTTAGTCATTAATCAGTGACAGGGACGATTCGACCAATGCAATTAACTGCACTTGTTCTATTAATAATCAAGCACGCCACAAACGCTGCTGCACTCAGGTGTTAATCAGGACACCGTGTAGCTCAGCGTTCCTTGCCTCAAAGTGCGAGAGGAAATGCAGATTAATGGAAAATCAATGTGAGATATGGAAGTGTGACACGCACTTGTCAGTAAAATTCCGCTTTCTGGGAAAGACACGAAGATAATGCAGCTGTACAAAAGGCAACTCAATTTATCAGGCACTGTTACAGACCTGACTGGTTAATGAACCCAGAAATCCTTTAATATCAGCAACTGCAGAAATAATGGTGGCTGCTGCTTCGTGTTTCGTTGTGATGTGAAGAAATGCATCTGGGTGATGAAGAGGCGTCCAACTCCTCCAACATCTCACTTTTAATTCTCTAAAAGGTTTAGAGCTGGCAAGGTTCAGAGACAGGCTCAGAATGTGCTGTGGTGATTCTGGTATGAGCATTCCCCGTTCCAGGAGTGCCCCACAATCCATCCTCTGCCTCTCAGAGCTGTTGTGGTGTTTCTGGTGTGAGCAACCCCATTCCAGGGGTATCCCAAATCCATCTCTAGCTCTCAGAGCTGCTCTGTTGTCTCTGGTATGAGAATTCCCTGTTTCAGAGGTGTCCCACACTCCATCCTCTGCCTCTCAGAGCTGCTCTGGTATCTTTGGTGTGAGCAGCCCTGTTCCAGGGGTATCCCAAATCCATCTCTAGCTCTCAGAGCTGCTCTGTTGTCTCTGGTATGAGAATTCCCTGTTTCAGAGGTGTCCCACACTCCATCCTCTGCCTCTCAGAGCTGCTCTGGTATCTTTGGTGTGAGCAGCCCTGTTTCAGGGGTGTCCAAAAATCCATCCCTGGCTCCCAGCCCCGCTGTGCCATGCTGGGGGAGGTGTGGGCACAGGGTACCGAGGGCTCTGTGCCACATCCATCAGCAAATGAARCTCTAACGATCCCATCTGCTCCACTGAAGGGGCTCTCCTGCCCTCCATGGACGTGGCAGCATTTTCAGATCTGCTCAGGAGCCAGCCCTCGGACTCCTCTGGTGGCAGATTCACTGGAAATGTATTTCCCAGTTGCACGCTAACTTTTTTTTCTATTTTTGCTTAAATAACCCATCCAAGCATTCCCAGAGCTCTGTAAAAGGGGCAAAAATGTCACACCAGGGATGAAGCTGAGCCCTGGAACTCTGTCTGTTTGGGATGTCTGGAACATTCCTGCACAATGAACAGTGTCATTCCCTCCAAAGAGGTGACAGAAGGGGACAAGGACCCTGCCTGGTCTCTGTCACCACAGCAGACTCATTTTGGCTCCTCTCAAAAGGAGGAGGGACCTTCAATATTTAGGATCAGACGGGTTTTAATGGGTCATTCCAGGGTTTCATGGAAGTGAGTATCTAACAGAGCACACAACTCAATACCATCAACCCATTAATCAGAGYCCTCCTCTTGTCCCTCCCCAAAGTAACCCACTAATTTCTGTGCTAATTAACCCATCAGTCAGAGCACATAAAAACTCTCTTCCACAGAGATAGTTCAATGTCTACCTACCTATTATTTACCCCATGTAAACAGTATTTAATTAATAAATAGTATTTATTTATCTCCCTGAGCTGAAATGATGAAGTGCCAATTTGTAGAACATCATCCATTAATTTCTGCTTCTGATGGACTTTGTTCCATTTACTTTATTTTCTCTGATTTTCCTTAACACTTTTACTGCCTCAAAACAATTTATCCAGAGAGAAAGATGAATTTAGCCTTTTAGATCAAATTTAACTAACTTTTATTTGGGTAATCTATTTTAGACGTTTGCATTAAAAAAAAAAAAAAAAAAAAAAAAAAAAAAAAAGAAAAAACATGTTTCCCCCTTTATAGCCCATTATAGTCTAATGATTTCAGGGAAATATCAAATTAAAAAGCTGACAAAAACATATATAGAACCTGGCAATCCCCGCTGGAGTTTTAAAGCTTATGATCACAGGGAGCTTGCCAGAGAAGTTTTTATCTCCCCCAAATCACTGAGCCATTACAAAGCATCCTGTGATTATGTAATTAGGTGATACATCATCTGTATTAAAAATGCTGCTGGAAATTTGTGTTACCTGTGAGCTGCATATGAACAGGGGCCTCTTTTCAGCCGCGGCATTGAGGCTGCTTTGGTGAGCAATGTATTTTTTTTTACTCGTGTATACATATTTATTTCTTGCTTTTATTCTCTCACTTTCGCTGTCCGTGGTCATAAACACAGAGGGGAAAAAAATATGATCTGTGTAATAAAATGTAAATTTGCTCTGAGGCCRAACAATGGAGAAATGTTTCACAGTCCCTGAATCTTGAATAAAATAAAATAAAATGAAATGAGAGAATGAAATTGATATCGGGTTTTTCGGTTTCCACCACATTTCATGGACACAATGGACCACAATGGACAATGGCTCACGGGTTTTTCACCCTTTCTCACTTTTGTCCATTTGCACATCGGGGCTGAATCCTCCAATTGCAGCTCAGCCAATGCAGTCATTGACTCCAAGTTGGCTCCCCCARTTCTCTGTTGTTTCCATCTCTTGGGGCCTGGCCCAGGGAGGTGTCCTTGAGTTTGGGGCTGCAGAGGAATTGTTTTGTGTRAAAATGGGAGAGCAGGAGCTCAGCACTGTCTGTGGAGTCTGCAGTTAAACACTGGAGAATCACAGGGGTACAGAGACATGGAAATAGAGAAACTGAAATCCTAAATCATCAATGGCTGAGGATGTTCCACATGTGGGGCAGCGGGGTCTCCTCCATGGTCACTCCTTCCCTGCTTGATCTTCTCCCTCTGATCCAATCAATAATTTCCTCTCTGCTGCTTCAGCCAGGTTGCCTCGGATTGCCCAAAATTCATTTGGAGAGCACATGGAAGTATTTTGGCCAGGATTTTAAGAGGCAATGCCAAAATCCTCCCATCCACACGGGGGTTCATCCTCCACCCTGGTGGAGTTTAACCAAACAAGCAGAATTTGCAGGCAAAAAGAAGCGAGACAGGCGTAGTTAGAAATGTTGTTTTGTTTCCTTGGAGGCAACCTTTGGTCTGCGTTGATTTTCCTCTTATTTAGCACTCAGGCAGCTCCCCCTTTTGTGCACACAGCGTTCCCTGGTTGTTCCAATACCCTTTCCCCAAGGAAGGCACAGCTCCTGAGATGTGGCACAYGCACTGCACGTCAGGCTGAACAGCAAGATCCCAAATTCTGCACACTCTGCCTGCCTTCCATTTCTGACKTGCTCAACAGGAAAGAGGAAAGATTGCTGGGTTGATAATATACCAGAATCAGAATCAGAGCAAAAAAAAATCATGTGAAGAAAAAACAGCTCTGCTGGGCAATCTTGCTCTGAAATAAGGGTGGGGAAAAGGGGAAGAGACAATTAAAAGCAAGTGTCCTCCTTTTATCTGATCCCTRCTGTTCTTTTTAGAGCCAAGCAGCYGGCAAAGTTACCTCTGRTGCTTTTAAATAACCAAGAAAAGGAACGTTGGCTCTGAAGGAAATCCAGTTTTTCCTCTGATTCCTCTTTGTTCCCTTCTCCAAACCAGGCAGTGAATGGGGCAGAGGCTCCTGTGGGGTCAGGGGATGGTGATCCCACAGATGGCCCTTCCCTTCTGTGGCACCAGGGTTTGTTTCCTAAACACCAGGGATTYCTTTCTCTTACAGAATGCCCTCGTGCAGGGTGCCCATAGAAAATGGGGTCCTTTCTTCATCCCAAAGAGCTTTGGGTCACTCTCAGAGCAGAATATTGTGAACTGTGCCAGCCTGAGAGCTTCTGCTGGGTTCTCAGAACCCTCCCTGCAGGGTTCTGGGAGCTCAGAGAGCATAATTTCCCCACAGCCATGCAAAGAGATCAGTGATTTCTGTCGTGCCTGAAATCCAGGGAGCATGCAGAATTTGGGAGAGATGCTCAGAAGGAAAGGGAGGCCTCAGCAGAGAAGAAAATGAATGGGTTCTGCTTTTCTGAGGAAAACATCCTCTCTAACTCTGGGATCAGACAAAACAGAGAAGTTTTGGAACACTGAGAAAAGGAATGTTTGTGTCTTTTCTGTTTATGAACCTTTTAGGCTTCTCCTCAATTAATCAAATATATTGGTGAGTGCAGACAAAAAAAAATCAACCCCAGATTCAACCCCTCAGAGCCACAGCTCAAACTGGGGATGTTKGTCAYGATCAGCATCAAGAAAAGARAGCTCTGTGGCTTCTCAAAACCTCYATTTGACTCAGGTGTCAAATCAACCCCTTTCACTATTGAATGGTGAATAATAAATGCTTAAAGGAATCTTCACCATGAGGAGGGTAAAAAACAATACCCAGGCTGAAGCTGGTCTGTGTGAAATATTCATTGAAGAACAACGAGCAACAAGTGGATTAATAAACCAAGCCTAAAAGAATTTTTATAAGCGAGTTTGTTTTATTTTTGGACACTTTTCAAGCAATTAAGGAAAAAAAAATTGTAAAGCAAGTCAGTTGTTGCAGATTCTCCAGTGAAACCAGGAAGGTCCTGTGGAAATGTTTTGATATTTCTTCCCAAGAAACGTCACAACACTTGAGTTCTCCTCCTGCTGCAGCTCATGGCAGCTCCTCCCAACAGCAGAGAGGAGGAAATTCTCTGTTACTGAGCAATGATTCCTCACAGCTGCTGGAAAACAGCTCTGGCTGTGTCTGGTGTAACTTACACCCTCCCTGAAAATCCATTTAGCACAGTAACTTTMATTAATAAGGAAACATCACCAAGTTGGATAACTCAGCTTCATCTTTTCACCCCTGTGAGCAGGAGGTGGTTACACAAAACCACGGCCTTTCTCTTGAGGTTGGCAGAGGATTTTTTTTTTTTTTTGTCTGTTGGCACCTTCACAGATGACTCAAAGAAAGTTTGTGGCTCACTTTGCATCTGGCAATTTCCTGCCTGGCACATGTGGGAGGCACAGCCATGTGAGCATCACGTCACAGGGAAAGAGAAGGTGAATCTGGCTTTGTGAAGGTGCTGTTCCACACCTCCACAGTCATCTGCTGTGCATTTCATTGGATTTTCAGTTATTTTTTATCCACYCACCCAGATCCAGGACCCTTAACTTGTGGAAGTGTATTGATGGAAAAGAGAAGACCTCTAATTCACATCCAAACCGACCTTCCCATGGGAAATAAAAATCTTGTCTGCTTTTCTTTCAGCTGCATCAGCTGATCTAATAAAAAGCAGTGTCTTTGCTGAACTTGCTGTGCTTCTGTCCTCAGAGCATTGCAGCTGCTGATAGCCCGGTGATTGCCCCAATAAAGCGTGACACTGATGATGGAGCAGCCAGATGAGCCCACGCTGCAACTGGGGACAAATGTTGGCAGTGCAGGGCCCTGGGTGTGCCCACAGATCTGTGGGGCCAGGGGTGTGCCCCAGGCAGAGCCCCTGACCATTTCTGACCATTTCTGACCATTCCTGACCTTTCCTGCTCACAGGATCACAGAATCATCGAGGCTGGAAAAGACCTGCAGTGTSCAGTCCCAGCTGTGCTCCATCCCCACCTCATCCCCAGCCCAGAGCACTCAGTGCCACATCCAGGAACTCCTTGGTCACCTCCAGGGATGGGCACTCCAAACCTCCCTGGGCAGTTCCAACCCCTGAGCACCCTTTCCATGGAGAAATTCCTCCTGATGTCCCCCCTGCCCATCCCCAGCCCAGCCTGAGGCCGTTCCCTCTCCTCCTGTCCCTGTTCCCTGGAGCAGATCCCAAATCCCCCCCGGTGCCCCTTCCTGTCAGGGAGTTGTGCAGAGCCCCAAATCCCCCCTGATCCCCTTTTCTCCAGGCTGAGCCCCTCTCCCAGKATTTCTCCAGCCCAGGGTGGCTCTCYCAGCTCCCAGGRGCWCAGATGTCCCCAGTGCCACCAGCACCAGGGAATGACGGGGTCATCGAGCACCSGTGTTTGTCACAGAGAAATGGAGAGAAAGAAAAAACACTCAGAAAGGGATGATGAGTCTCCTGCTCTCGAGGAAAATCGTTTCACTCCAGACTTTACATTACAGCAGAGCTCTTTTTGTTCTGATTTTAAAGTTATGGATTAATCTCTGTGATTTAGGCAGAAAATAAGCCATTAGTTTAGCCAGCTTTAACAAACGCCTCTAATGGAAGCGTTTTCAAATATATCCTCATTTCCCACGTACTTCCACTTACCAGGGCTATAAAAGTTAGTTTGTCTATGGCATAGCTGAAGCACATTTAGACAAAAAACTGTAAAGACGGATTTTATTTTCAGCATAAAGGATTTAGCCATGGTTCAGTTGTCAAAATTGCTCGACTGAAACTAATTTAAAAAGGGAAACTGTATTTTTGATTAATCAGAAGTTTCCACAAAGAACATCTGCTTTCTGTAGGAAATGTCGACATGGTAAAGAAACGAATTTCAGGAGCACAGTCCAGCCCAAACATGAACATATTTTAAGCTCCTGAATTGCAGAATCTTTCCACATTTTCGAGCTGGAATGAAATTCTCAAACAATTCTGCCTCTCTTTAAGTTYGTTAAAGGGAATTAGGAATTACCTGAGTGGTGCTGAGTGTCCTGCAAGAAAATTTGTGGAATTCCTCTCTCCCTGGTACAGAGGAGGGCAGGATGCTGATGGTCCCTCACCTGCTCCTTCCATGACACCTGCATGGTGGGTGGGGAGAAGGAGAAGGAGAGAAGAAGGAGAAGGAGAAGGAGAAGGAGAAGGAGAAGGAGAAGGAGAAGGAGAAGGAGAAGGAGAAGGAGAAGGAGAAGGAGAAGGAGAAGGAGAAGG
>NW_026623583.1:670260-686668 GCF_030028575.1 Malurus melanocephalus | reverse complement strand
GAAGGAGAAGGAGAAGGAGAAGGAGAAGGAGAAGGAGAAGGAGAAGGAGAAGGAGAAGGAGAAGGAGAAGGAGAAGGAGAAGGAGAAGGAGAAGGGGTCTGCTCCACTCTGCAGGTTTTCCAGGTGCACAAAACAGAATGTGGAGCTGTTTGTACGAGCTGGATCAATAATCTGATTTATTGTTCCCTGGATCTGAGGAGTCCCCGCAGAAGCGGTGAAATGTAAACCTCACCCTGAGAATAAATCAGGTGTTCTTCTGCTTTTGTGTCTGAGACTGTGTTTGCAGTTAAAAAAAGAAAATATCATTAATAAAGATTTTTTCCCCTGCTTTATCTGATACAAACTGTCCATAAAAGATGGTAGGAGTAACACCACATTCTTTTGGAAGTCACATGTTAGAGATTCACCATCTGAGCGCTCCTTCTGCTTCTATTCTCATGTATTTTGTACCGAGTGAACCATGTGGGCTGAGACATTATGGCTTTTCAATAGCTCGCTAAATATATTTAGAATGCTTAATTGAAGCTTAACCTTTATTTTGTTCAATAAATGCATTCTCCAGCCAACAGCTCCAAACAAGAAAATAGCTTTGTTGAGGTTTCACATTTTGTCAGCATTGTTTCCCTCTAAAGATAGAGAAAATGAAGCCTCTACAATAAATTGATGGAACAGGGAATCRACAGAGGAAAAAAACAATTTTGATGATTTCTTCTTTGCTCTGCAATTATATCCAGCACACTTGACAATGAAATAAACAAATAGTACAAATGAAGCCATTAATTTCCTTTCTATCTACACAATTTTAATTAGAATCATTTAATTAGTCTTGGCTACAGTTTCTCRAGAAGATTGCACAACACACATTCAAGCTACTCTCCTGCACAAAGATATATTTATCATTGTTTATTAAGTACAACAAATAGCTACAGCAGTTCTAGGTAGGCCATGATAAATGCTGTTGTCAAAAACAATTCTTTATCWCCAAATTTATTTGAAAGCAAAGTTCTCTCCATGTTCATTAGTTATTAAGCTTTTGCTATTTTAATTGTTATCATAAATATAATGACATATTTAATATATTAACTAACTTTTTATGATGTGTCGTTTTTTGTAGCTGGCAGTAAATGTCCCCGAGCCTTGAAATTATTTTTCCATGTTTCGTTTGCCAGGGCTTTTGCTCTAGAAAAACAACCTGAACATGAAATCACAGAAAATTGCTCTGATAGGGACTCTGGAGAGGTCACCTGATTTATCCCTTCTCCCTCCTCCCCACTGCTGGTGGCATTTGGTGCAGAATTGGTTCTAAGAGTCTCCAGCTATCAAAGTTTCAAAGGCTCCACAGGCTCCTCCAATGGTTCCTTCATTTTACTCTGAGAAAAGCTTTCCTCATCTTATCCAAATATTCCTTGCAGTTTCAGTAAATTATTCCATGTGGCAGCCATGAAGAAATGCCCATCTCTCCYTACTATGGACTCTGTTGGTCCTCTCCAAACTCCACTGAGTGTTTCGTTTTCCAGCTCTTCCTCTCAAGGTCAGATGGGTCAGATTTGGCAGCTTCTTCAAAAAGCAGTAATTTCCAAGTGGAAATATCATTAGGACTGGAGATATGACAATAAACCACAAAATTATTTCAACATATCGGCAGTGTTGGCTCAACGCTTGATCAGCTCAGAGCGCTTTCCCAACCTTAATGATCCTGCGATTCTGTGATTTTATAACTCAGCCATTGTCACAACTGAGAAAATRTGAAAGCAAGAAAGCAATCAATTTTTTTTTTTTTTGCTGTTGTCAGTTACAAGCAGAACTGGAAAAAACAGTCACAACAAAGATTTTGTCAGCTGAAATCTTGTCTTTCATTCCTCTCACGAACTGCCCAAAAGCCTGACAGTTTTCTCGGCTGGGTTTTCTACTTAATGTTACTGACTGAAAACTTTTAGTTAATGTCTCCTGGCTTCTACCTCACTTCCAGGCACTGTTCCCAAGCCTTCACTGCTCAGGTTTCCAACACCCTCATTGGGTATCCAAGCCAAAGCAAGCCAGATCCTACAAATGAGTTGGTGAAGGTGTGAGCGTCGCTGTAACCCACAGAGAGTCACAGAGCCCTGGGAAGATGAGAGCAAAGTCATACTCAGGGCTTGGTGGTTTGAAAGAATATTTTACTGATGAGCTACACCCAAAAAATTTGGGTTCTTAAAGCAATACATAACTACAATCATGGAATGATTTAAGTGGGAAGGGACCTCAGTGCTGGGCAAATTATGGGATTAAAGTTGATTAAAGATTCAGGACAATGAACTGAAGATTGTCATTCTATATGATCCCATGAAATGGGTCCTGTCAAACAAACAACAGTGATTTTGTTTCCTTGATAACATCGCCAGCATGGCTTCTGTGCTACTCTGATTTTTGTAGGGTATCTGACTCAGCCTTGGGAATATTCTGATTAAAAATGAGGATTACTCAATAACAATAAAACAGAGGTTAAATCTATTAAAAATGGGCAAGCTAATGGATCTGAAACGGAGTCATCAGAGGGGAATCATAATTGAGTGCAGTGCTGGGATTCTGCTGGTATCTGCTATTAATCATTTTCAGTAATGATTGGCTGGTAAAAGTTTCAGATGACACAAAGATTGATGTGAAGGTAAATAACCACAAGAGCAGAGAAAGAATAAGGAGCATTCCGGATCCCTCATTCATCCTCTTCCTTAGAAAGAAAAGGTTCAATGCACTCAGGTTCAAAGATGTGTTTAGAAAACAAGAAATATCTGCTAAATTTAGGTTGGTACCTGGCCAGTTATAGCRAGGAAAATTATTTCACTTTGCATACAGCAAAGGAACAGCTCTGAGAGGATGCACCAGCAAAAAAGGATCCTGGCAGCAGAGGGGATGTGAATCTGTGATGGTTCTTCTTGAGATATTCTGGTGCTGGTGGAAAGAATTTGGGGAATAAAAACCAAATTCCTCAGGGGGAAGAAAATTGTTCTGCATGTGAAATCAAGGATTGGTTTGGTTTCTGTTAAAAGGGGGTTCTATTAAAAAGGGTGGCATTGAAGCACTTTCATGTGGGATCAGAACCCACCAGAACTGCTCCCCACTCCAGAGACAGTTTGTGAGCAGGCTCCTGCACCAGGCAACCTCACAAGGGAGAAAACCTTTCCCTCCTGCCTTTCTAATTTTCTGATTTTTATTCAATTTATACCTCTCAAATGGTGATGCCTCCTTTCTGTTCCCTATGCCATAACTATCCACGTTTGTCAATATTTCTCTATCTTCATTTCCACCTTCTTTCATGAATCAGTGCATTTTAATGAGTCTACATTTTATATATTTACAAATATATAATATTYATATATGTATCCTAAATGAAACTATGTCAGAAAGAAATTCTTACCCAGTTCAGTGATGATTTTCTATTTTCAGCCCTAAATTCTACAGCCATTTTTTACTGCAAAAACACATCTTCATTTCCATGTCATTGATTCTGGAGGTTTTTTTAGGTTGAAAATATTAGGTAATAAAATCAGATTCAATGAGTTGCTGGTGAAAGTCATAAAACTCTTTTCAACTTAATAATTTTTTTTTTTTTCATCATTGCATGAAATCAATCAACTTTTAATCCTCACTGGAGAAGATAATATTTCTATTCAAAATAAGTGGAGTGAGTGCTCAAAATATGATTTTTCATGGAAAAAATCAAGTGTTTTGCTAATATCAAAATAAGTCTTAGCACTCTTTCACACACTAATCTTTTATCTGACATGCCAGTAAATATGAATACTAATAAAAAATTCAAGCCCATCTAACAAGCTTCTGCATTCATCTGTTTACTTCTCATTGTTCAGGTAGKGCTAATTAATTAGTTACAGCTTCATCTCATGTTCATGCAGACTTTTAAGAGCACTTGACGTGAACTTTTGACAACAGAGCAGCCTTGAATTCATTCATGGCTTTGAGAACAATGAAAACTGAGCACGAATTCTCCATTTCTGCCCTCATTAATATGGGGAGTAGCTTTTACTCGCCAAATCCAGCTGAAAAGCTTTGCTGGAACTCCTCACACGAGTGAAAATACACTTGAACAAGAGCCYGCAGCAGCTGCTTGAACTACTTAAATAAAAACAGCTTTTGTGGAGAGCAGGAGCGATTCCGTGTGAATCACGAATGACAGTGGACTTCAGAATCTGTTCTGTGTCTGAAAATACAAATATCACTTGTAGGACACGTGTTTTTCCCCCCCTTAGCTACTGTAGCATCAAATAAGTGCTGCTATACGTCTTGATTTACCAGCTAAAGTTAAGTGTCAGATTTTAGGCAAATAAAAATGATTAAAATATGACAGCTGGCAAATTAGGCTAACACCTGGTAACAAATCACTGCTGACAGTTCAATAGGGAACTTCTTCAAGCACAGCTATTAATATTATAAACAGTGCAATGCAAAAAAATTGTGGGACTTGACTAACATGCCCAGTTTATCTTAATGTGGAAAAACGTCGTGCTTTATTCCTTGGGATTGAAGAAAATTGGAGCTGAATAATTGTAAACACGCAAATACTTCTGAGTAACATTGGCATAGCTGTTCAGAACTGGCTGAATACGAAATTTTTGATGTAGGGTGAAGTTCAGACTATTTCTGGTGCCATTAATTCAGTTAATGTTCTGTTTGTGGGGGGAGATTTACAAGTGGGTAAATATTTACGTGGCCTTTGATGTCCATGTCATCAAATTCTTTGGGATCTGTTATGAATCATTTAGGTTGGAATGACCTTTAAGGTCATGGACTCCAACCTTTAACCTGTCATCTTGCAACCATCAAGTCTGGAAATTTTGTATTATTTGGAATAAGAATGATCCATCGCACCACACCAATTTTTGGAAGATCACACTCCTTATTCAAAACCCAAAGGAGTCTTCCCAGATGGGCCCATCATTTTTAATGAAATTAATCCCTTTAAAACTCCTTAATTGTCTCATTTGTTTGATAATGGCACAGCACTGCACTGCTTAAATGAACCTTCAAAGGACCTCAAACATGGATTCCATGATTTTTGGATAATTACCCAACAAGATGATTTAAAGACAATAGAAATGTGTCTGCAGACATCGAGGTCCATCCTGCAGCTCACAAAGGACTGGAGGAGAGGGAGAAAYCAGCTCTGCTTTCTGCTCATCCACCTTTCTCTCCAGCCTATTTCCTGGAGTCTTAARCTGAACTTTAGCTCAGCATAAAATTCAGCAAAATCAACTGTGTCCCAAATGTAATGCAGGATAGATGAGGTTCCATCCACACATCTATCCCATCGCTTGACATATGAGGGGAATCTTCAGYTGAGTATTAAAATGTGAAAATATATGACCTAGAACCACATAATCTCTGTGTGTGAAAGAGGAGACTGATTAATGTAACATTAATGTGCTTTCAAAGACGTCATCGGGCAGAAATACCACAATTTCACAAATGAATTTCGTATTATTTTCTACTTTTCATGTTGCCTTTCTGGTTTTATTTGGCCAAGTTGCAGTGGAATAATTATTGCTGTATTATASATGTGGCTGTGCACAGTTTGAGGAACTAAAAATAAACTGTGGCTTTACTGATACATTTTTTGACTGATACATTTTTTGACTTTGTCATAGATAATTTATGGAATAATTTTACACTTCTGCAACACCCAGCTCACAATTCACATTCCAATCCATGAGGTGTCATTTGCAATTTGCGATGGATTCTTAATGAAATTCTTTGGATCTTACCTTCTAAATGTTTCATTTTATGCTTGGGCAGAAGAGTGAAAGTGTGTTCATATACATTTATATATTGTAAATGGAAATAAAGCTATGATCTGGCTCATCTTTCTAATCTATTTATCCTCCCAAGTCCCCCAGCGCTACGAGGAATATTCTCCTTTGCATTACACGGGGAGGGAAGGAAGGAGCTGATCTGACTTGTTCAAGGTCACAATGTGGGAAGCTGGGAGATGAAATCCACATGGGATTGTGGAATGTCCTGAGCTGGAAAGGACCCACAGGATCATCAACCCAAACCCTGTTCCTGCCCAGACATCCCAAAATCCCCCCTGTGCATCCCTGGCAGCGCTGTCCCAAACTCTCCCAGAGCTCTGGGACCATTCCCTGGGGACTCTGGGCAGTGCCAGCACCCTCTGGGGACACAAAAACCTTTCCCCAAAATCCAATCTGAACTCTCCTGGAGACAGCTCATTCCCCTCATCCCGAGGCTCACAGAGAGCCCCATCACCTCATCCCAGCTCCAGGCATTTTCCASGTTTGAGCCTCAAACCCTCTCGGCTCTGCTGGGCTCCTTCTCCACGTGCTCATCCTCTTCCCTCCATTTAAATGAACTCATTAACTCACAGGACACAAATTAACGCTGAAGTTTAGTTTAATTCAGTAGAAGTCACCTGGAGGAGCAGGCACCAAACAAACCCACGTTGTGWTCACGGCAGGTACGAGCTGAACACGCGGTCCCTTGGAGACACCACGGCCAGAGCAAACTCYGGGCTTTTCACAAAAAGCAAAAGGAGGAAGTTTAATTACTGACAGATTATTCTGCTGTTTCAGTGCTGTGTCCCTTTGTGTTGGCTACTGCCCAAGGAAGATGCTGATAAATTGGAATGGGATCAGATATGTACCAGTGAACGATGAAAGGATTGGAAACATGCCCTCGAGTGCACAGACAGGGAGCTAATTGAGCTGTTGTGTTTTTAGTTTTTTTTTTTTYCCTGGTAAAGCAAAGATCAAGGGCTAAACTTAGTCTGGAGAGGAGAAATTCTAAATAACACASTGCTGGTCTAGCCAGAGTGTAAGCAGGCAAAATAGCTGCGAGGTCAAGCTAAGCWTTCAGGAGTTGCAGTTAATTTTTATGACAATTTTCAAGGGATTCTAGTAGGCTCTCCATCCCTCGAAGTTTAGACACGTCAGATCTTGGTAATAACCTCTGACAAACAGTTTTTCACTCTATAAGTCTTACTTTGTCTTGGAACGTGTTGTGTACAGAAGGCAACAAAGAAAATAAATTACAAAATTCGCTGCGCGTCAGAATTATGAATGCAAATTAATGGATTGGAATTTGTTCAATGTAATTACAGAACAATTTAATTTTTTTTTTTTTTTTAACCCCACCTGGGGATGCAAAAAAGAAAAAAACAAACAAAACCCCAATTAATGTGGAAGAGAACATATTTTGCAGGATTCCTGCCATCTGCATTCCAGGTGTCTGCTCCAGCACACATCCAGCTCCACCAGCTGTTCCTGCATATCCAGTGGGATGTTCTCCAGGTTTCTCCAGGGATTTACCTGTGCTCAGAGCATGGGGAGCTGCGGGCAGTGCCAGCAGTGCAGGGAACAGTCTCAATTCTTATTGATTTGTAGCTCTCATTTGATCCAAACTCTCTATCCCTGCAGAATTTGGCTGGTTTTGAATGATTTAATGGCTTCAAACTCAAAGAAAGTAGGGTTAGATGGGATATTGGGAAGGAATTGTTCCCTGGGAGTGTCCAAAGCCAGGCTGGACAGRGCTGGGAGCACCCTGRGATGGTGGAAGGTGTCCCTGCCATGGCAGGGGTGCRATGGGGTGAACTTTAAGGTTTATTTTTAATTATTCTATGAKCCTATTTGGCGTTGGGGGTCATTGAGACCCCTCTCAGCACGTGGAGTGCCTCCCCCAGCACACAGAGCCCAGCAGCACGTGGTTCAATAAAGAAGCTTTTACCATGAAATCTGTTTCCATGTTGGGCTGATTAAACTCCCATTTGTCGACCTTCAGGTCTTGGTTCAAAGCTCAAGCGGATTTCAGCTCTGAGTTAGAGAGTCCTTCATTGTAAAGAGCTGTTGAAACTCCAAGACTCCTCTGGGGGCTGATTTCTGTCAATTAGTTATCTGAAATAGGATGATTTATGAATCCCTCACATTGTGTTGCAGGATGGGGATGTTTAGCAAACTGCGGGTGAAAACAGAGTCGCCTCAGTGGGATCACATGGATGGAGAAAATAATGTTCCCTTCCAGRTGATCAAAATGGCCGAGAAAATAATCCCTGCTTCGAGATCTGGGTTGTGCATATATAAAAATATATATCTGTATCTCACGGTTCACATCCTGCTTCCCCAAATAAARTAGGGAGAAGATTAAATATGGATTTTTAATGGGTGCATATTTACAGTCAAAGTCATTTCTAACCATCAAAAGCCTCCCTGTGCAAATATAATCAAAGAAAGACGTAGAACTCTGCATTTGAGAAGACTCCCATAATATTTTGCATTCCTCAACTTCACGTGCTTTTACTGTAATTCATTTTCTCCCTCAGTTCTGAGCATTCCAGCATTCTGTAGTGTTTTGGTTTTTAAATTTATAGCGACAACTTCCAGTAAATTGTCTGAAGAAGACAATAAAATTGGGCCCTTTGGATTGCTGTGTGAGTGGATCAATGTTCCATTTTCCAGCGTTATGATAATGAGTTAATTTTAAAGATGTATTGAGTGATTTGGCGTTAATTCCGCCATTAAAATTTACCTCATGTCTGGACAGCAGAGCGCTTGGCTACAGTGCTTAAGATAAAAAGTACAGGGTTGTAAATGGGATTTCTGGAGTGGAGTTCAGCTCACCTACTTGTGGCTAAAAATTGGAAATTTGGAGCTGTTGACTCAGCTCTGTTCAGCCAAAAGGACTCGGTGCTGCCAGGATTGATGTGCCCTGGGACAGGGGGGACACAGAGGACATGGAGGGGACTCAAGGTGGCCCATGAGGGAGCATCACTCCAAAACCACTCTGCTGGCAGCTCCTCTGGTCGAGGTCTGGGAAAGGAAAGAGAAATTGTGTCTCTGTGGGATCTCAGAAAAGGAAATACGGGACGGGACACTGAGGGAATGCTGCTGGAGGACCCTGAGGAGCGGCTGCACCTCCTTCCTGCTGTCCCAGCGAGCTGGGGATGGATGGTGTCACCTCACTGGGGCTGCTGGCACCTCCTGTGCCTCTCCTCGTGTCTGCACCCCACAGAGGGCTCCTCTGAGGAGCAGAGAGTTAAAGAATTTCACTCCAGAACCCCTCCTGTGTGAATTCAAACAGGACAGGGATCTCTCTCCTTGAGGAAGAACGAGGAGGGTTCATTACATCTGCACAAATGCAGAGGGTGAATTTCCTCACAGTGGTTTTATATTTGAGCTGTTTTTCCCTGGCAGTTTGGCACAGGAATGGAGCACTTGGCACGGTGATTTCAGCAGGTAGAAGGTGAGTGATCTCTAATTGTTGGCACTGCTGTCACACCACACAGCCAGGGAGCCAGGCTGGAGCTGGGGGAACAGTTTGTCACGAGCTTTCTCACCCCAGCTCCTTCTAATTTCTTTCACACCATTTTGATGCCCTTAAATTGTCTCTTTTCACAGCATTTCAAGGTGCCTTTTCCTTTCTTTTTATTTTTTTTTCAAGAGCGCTTTGCAGTGCATCTCCATAGAGAGCTGCTGCAGACAGAGCCATCACCTGTGTACATGAACATAGGTGTGAGGATATCAGGATATTGGGATATCAGGATATCAGGATATTGGGATATTGGGATATCAGGATATTGGAATATCAGGATATCAGGATATTGGGATATCAAGATATCAGGATATTGGGAAGGCCAGGGATCCACATCCTTGTTAAACACTGGGGATGCCAAGGAATGAAGAGGGGACATCAGCCAGCTGCAAAAAAATGGGAAGATCCACTGCATCCTACTCCCCCTAAATGCAAAATTGGCTAATAGCTGAAGAGAAAAATAGGGAGGAAAAAAATTCCAAAGCTGTCCCTAAAAAGCTTTGCGATGTTCTCAGTCCTGCTGAGATTTGGAGCTGAGGAGTAGGAGGGGGTGGCAGTGGGGTCTTGCCACCTTTGTCATCGTGTTTCCCCCTCCCTGCCCTCCTCACAAAGAGCTGTAAGGAATCCCAGTCGATTGTGGGCAGTTGTGGCACTGAGAAAACCTTTGAGTGTGAGATGAGAGATGTGAGAGGGTGTTTAAAGCTCACACAAACAGCCCCAGAGTGCAKCCAGGCACTCACAGCTCCTTTCCCYKCATCTGCCAGCACCAAAGGTCACACAATAAAAAGCACTGAGTTTCCAAACTCRGCCCAGCCAAAGCAGGAAATCAGGTGAATTATACCCTGACATAGCTATCTGACCCTTCCACCACTCATTTTTCCCTTATTGCTCTGAGGAGGCAGCGCTGGAAGCGAATGAAAACACGGATTGCAGTTTACCCTGAGTGCCCTGCCTCGAGTGCCAGGCAGGGATAATTCCCTCCTCTCAGAGGGGAAGGAAAGGCAGTGGAGAGCAGTGACTGCTGTGGAGAGCACTGTCACTGATAACCAGGTGGGATAATGCCCTTTAAACATTCCCAGACCTCCTCCCATGAACCAAATCCCAGCACAGAACCAGACCAGTTCATTGCCCCYGTTCTGCAAGAACTGTAGTTTTCCCCCATGGCCTTGGATCTCAATTACTAAGCCAATATTTCCTTTCTTCCTCTCTTTTTCTGTCTTCCCCCCTGTTTTTCTGAGATCCTTTTCAAAGAAAGGATTATATTTGACAGTAGGTTTAAATCCCCTTCCTCAGTGAGGGTCAACAGAGGCAACAATTACACCTGAGGGTCTGTTCTACGTTTTAGGACGAGCTGTTTTAATGATTATATCCCCATTTTAATACCCGTCTCTTTCAAGGTGTTGAGAAAATAATCATTAGATTCTGTCAAGTATCAGACATTAGGAAAAGAGTTGTCTGCTGTAATTGGGCAATATTAATGGGGTTTGTAGTTTATGCTGACATTTCCTTGCCACAGTGACACACCCTGGTGTGGGGTTTATGAACACTGGAGACATTTGTAGTGYTCTGAGATTGTGCAGGATATTTTTACCCAGTTCCCTTCTGAACTGTTGAAAAGYCAAGATATTGAAATGCCTAATTGGGTGCTCTGATTAGCCCAGGATGGAGTTTGATTTCTTATTGATATAAACCTGAGGAAACCCTCCTGCTGTCGCCAGGAATAAACCACAGAGGAACAAAGAGAGAGCAGAATCAGATCCTTTTTAYTCTTACCTGGTGAAATCCTAGAAAACCAACAGCATATTGGTTTTCCACTGGCTCCAAGGGCAAKCAGGATTAAAAGAGGAAAGGTATTTCAGGGGAARGTATGGCTGTGATTCATGAATTGTYCCTTTGCCCAAAGCTCCACATGGCAGCTCCGTGGCCTGACCTGGRCCAGGTTCTCCCACCTGAGTCACTCCTTGGTGACAGTTCCAGTTCACGCTGCAGGGTTCCATCCTCGGATTCTGCTTTGCAACAGGCCTCCAATACTAATTGCAAMATGTATTTATTATTAACAAGGTATGAATTTTAAATAACTCTGTTGAACATCCCAATGAATAAAATCTGTACTTTTTTCATTCCTGTGGCCAGCCTTGTTGTTCCTATCAATTTATTCAGCATTTTTTGCCTGATTTTCATCCCCAAGAGAGTAGGATATGATCATATCCAACCTTACATATTTAGACGTATATGCATGGATAATTAAAAAGTAGAAACCTACTTGGTGTATTACTTACTGAATTATTTATTGTGATTATTGTGATAATATTTTACYGTAACTGTTAAACACCAAAATGTTTTCTTTAACCATAGGGTCTGGACTTGCTGAAGTAGAAGGAATACTTTAAATTCCATGTATAATTCAGGTTTTTCTCTGCCCTTCCCAGCAGCATTGCTCTAGAGAGTTTGAGGGAATTTGGTGCCAGTTTTAGGGGCCTGTGGTGGTTTAAACCCAGTGATTCCCCAGATCCTTCCTCATTCCCCASCAGTGGGGTCAGGGGGAGAAAGAGAAGGGTAAAAGCTGGAAAAGTCATGGATTGAGGTAAAGGAAGTTCCACAGGGAAAGCAAAAGCTGGGCACACAAAGAAARTAAAACAAGGAATGAATTCCCTGCTTGCMACGGGCAGGTGTTCAGCACCCCATCCCATGGAGTGGGGGCTTGGGGAGGCAAAACCCACCCCTCCAAATGTCCTTCTTCCTCCTCCCCACCACTTCCTATGCTGAGCATGATGTCAGAAGGTATAAATAGCCCTCGGGTCATCTGGGGTGGCCTGTCCTGGCTGTGTGTCCTCCCCAAATCCCAAATTCCTCCCCCAGGAAAAGCAGGAGTCCTTGGCTCTGTGCAAACCCAGTAATGACAAAACATCTCGGTGTGACCGACCCCGTTCCCAAAGCACAGCCCCTGGAGGAGAACTAACCCTGCCCTGGGTGGAACCAGCCCCGTGCCCAACCCCTGTGGGACCAGAGGAGTGTCCTGGCAGCGTGCACAGAGCTGCCAGCTCGCCCTGGGGTGTCTGGAACCGCCAAAATCCACATTTTGGCTGTCGTGGAGCCCCTGCGGGATCTGCTGTGTGTCCAGATGGCTCCGGGTCAGCTCCGGACACGGGCACAGCCAGCAACCCCAGGAAGGGTTCACATCCCCAGCAGCTCCTGCCCCACTGCTGAAGGACCCTGCTGCGCCAGGCAGGGAATGAGAAATCCATGCTGGAACTCAAATTCGAGGGTGGGGAGTGCAGAAATTCCAGCTCTGCTTTGAGACTGCACTTCCAGCAGTGTTTGAGCCCGTGGAGTCTGAGAGCTCAGCAAAACCCCCTGTCCGGGGTTGTTGTGGCACTGGGAATGGTCCCAGGCTCCCAGTCTGACACTGCAGAGAGGCTTTTTAGTTTTTGGCTTTTCTTTTCATCCCTCACCAAATAAGAGGGAAACATTTAAATGAATCGCAGTGAATTTTTGTGGAGAAGCTGTTTGCTAAAGGTCAGTGTGGAGTTATTCAGATCACAGAATCATGGAMTGTCCTGAGCTGGAAGGGACACACAAGGATCATCCAGTCCAGGCCCTGTCCCTGCCCAGACACCCCAAAATCCCCCCTGAGCATCCCTGGCAGTGCTGTCCAAACCCTTCTGGAGCTCTGGGACCATTCCCTGGGGAGCCTGGGGAGCCTCAGAGGAAAGAACCTTTTCCCAAAATCCAACCCAAACCTCCCCTGGCACAGATGGACAAGCTGATGGAGCCCTGGGTGGAGGGCAGAAGCTGGAGCATCATTTTGATAAACGAGATTAAATGAGATTATCTAAYAAAATCAACATAATCCTCAAAGGAGCAGCAGTGTAGGAACAACCAGGCAGCCACTCTGCCTGTCCTCACCCACCATGGGCAGTGGAAACCAGGCACTTTCACCAGACCTTTGGCTCTGGTCATGGCAAAAATGGCAAAAATAGGACTATTGTTAATCCTGTTCTGATCCACACTGGGGGATCTCAAAGGGAATCCACAGATCTCTGGTGGAAATCAGAGCTGATCTCTCCAGCTACAACTCAGGGCTGGATTTAAGAGCCAAGAACTCCAGGAGAAGCAGCCCATGAGGAAATCTGTGTAAGTCATGACTAACATCCTTCAAAGTGCTGAAATGGCTTTTTGGGGTGTTTTTTTATAACCACTTTTTGGCAGAACCTGCAGCAATTAATAACAGTAAAGGCCCACAGTCCACCTCACTCCCTCCCAGGCAGCAGATGCAGCGTGGCCAATGAGCTAATTAAGCAAATAACAGCAAAAAAAAAGGAAACCTCAACAAAACCCCAACATTCCTTAATGGCTTCAGATCAAGTATTAATCACTGGGCTGTCTTAAAACGATGGGTCATGGAGAATTCCAGGGACTCATCCTCGATTTATGAGTTTTTAGAAGCTGCACRYGGAATTGTGGGATTKTYAAGGTTGGAAAAGATMYYTCAGATCAWCAAAGATCRAACTTTAACCCAGCACTKCCAGGTCCACCCCTAACCCATGRCCCCAAGCACCACATCCATATTTTTTTAATATTTCTGGCATGGTGATTTCATCACTTCCCAAGGAGCCTGTTCCAATTCCTGAGCACYCTTTCAGTGAAGAAATCAGTTCCAATATTCACCCTAAATCTCCTCTGCTGCCATTTGAGGCCGTTTTCTCTTGTCTGTTCTTTGTTACCASGGAGAAGAGTCCAACCCTCTCCTGGTCCCAACCTCCTATCAGGGAGTTGAAGAAAAGTCTGGCATTTCTCAGATATTCATCTGGCAATAAAATCATTTTAAATGTAGCTTTTACAAGAGGTTTGGAGTGCAGTTTAATTTGGAACTGACATTTTCTAAGTGCTTTCTTTTTTTTTTTTATTTTATCAGCAGAACAGGAATGTGTCTGTGTGAGCCCAGAGTCCAGCTGAGTTCGGATGCTATCTGCAGAGCCACAGAAAGCAGAGCCTGGGCACAGGCACTGAGGAATCAAAAATGAGGTAATTTCTCATTTATTTGCATATGGAGGCATTCTGAATTGTTTGGCTCCATCAAAAGTCCGAAAGGTTTGTGCTTGCAGGTGGTATTTGGTGTTGGAAATCTTCTGCTGCAGAGCTCAGCTCTGCCTGTGTTTAATTTTACCAGTGGAGGGGATGGAGTTGTAGATCATGGAACCATCACAGAATCCCACAATGGTTTGGATTGGGAACTTGTAAATCATCTCATCCCACCCCCTGGACACTTTTAGGGATGGGGCAGGAAGAATTCCTTTCTAATATCCCATAAACTCTTCCCTCTTTCAGCTCAAAGCCATTCCCTGCTGTCCTGTCTTACAGGCCCTGGTAAAATATCCCTCTCCAATACTCCAATTTTATTTTTAATTCAAAAATTTTAAATTTAATTTTGCCCTGAAATGCCCCTGCCCCTGCTAAATCCAACCAGTGTCAGGCTCCCACAAACACACAACAAATCCAATCACAGCCCAAGATCAGGGGGATGTCAGTGGAGCAGGAAGCGCTGCAAAATTGGATCAGGGAGTTTGAATTTCGTAGGAGCACCTGGTACCAGTCTCTTCCTCAGAARTGGCATTTTATTGCTCAGTTTTGATCATTCTGCCTGGCTCATCATTAACATTTTCCTCAGTGCCAGTCGTTCTTACATGTGTAGCACCTCGTTAGTGCACGTAAATACCTGGAATTGTTACCCCATCCTCGGCATCTTTTTGTTTGATCTTTAATGTTTTATTTCTTTTCTCCCTGTGCACACTGACAAGTTTTTTCTAGTTAGCCCAGGAGAGTTTCCCCAGCACACTCATGCTTTTTGTGCTTTCATCTTTTCTGTTAATCTGGTTTATCTATATTCCTCTTCCTTTAGCTTTGTTATTTATGTTTCACAGGCTGGGTATTTATTTCAGGGATAAGTCATCCCGTTTTTGTTTTTTTTCTAGAAAACATACTTCTCTTTTATTAAAAAACCCATCCTGTCAAAGGTTGCAATGCCATAACTCAGAGAAACCAAATTCCTTCCATTTCCTATAAAGCCTACATTTTAATTAGATGATGTTTTCTTTTTATATTGTCAGAGAATAAAGTTTAAGACAATATTCTTCAATACTTTATGCTTTCAATAAATAATTTATACCGAGGTATATCCTAAGCTATGCTGGCTGCTTACTTTTCAAGGGCAAGGACTCTGCAGAAGGAGAACAGTACCCATAAATATTCTAAAAAAGAGATATTTAAAGGAAACAAATGCAAAGGAAGCTGTTACAAGCAGAACTTTGGAAAGCAGATTGCAAAAACTGTATGATAATTTWGATCACGATCAGACTTGAAGTGGATATCTGGGTCATGTTTACAACATCATTTTCTCTCCGTAGATTTAAGAGTTTTAGGAAAGAAAAATGTAAAAAAAATGGATTAAAATATAAAGAAATGAGTTATATAGATTTCCCTACCAGGTTTTCTTGGAGCTGCAAAGTCCATGGGGTGGCCTTGGTTGAAGAAATAAAGAATGTGTGTCCAGCCACACCTACCCCAAACTTGCACTACTTTGAATATTCTCATTTTCAACTGATTTTAAAAGGCTTTTCAAGAAACAAACAGATCTCCTGAACTTCCTAACCCGTCCTGTAAAAGCAAAACTCTTTAAACCCAAAGTTAATGCCTAGAATCAATGGAAACAACCATAAAACAATCAGGAAAAAGTAATCAGCTGCAACAGAGTGATCTTCTGTGTCTGTGGATTAACAATTCCCCTTCCTATTTAGAGATGCAACGTTTTTAAACAAACATTTTGACCCAGTTTTTGTACCCTGCTTATGCAACCTCTGATGTCGAATTAAAATCCTCGTGTTTGATGTTCAGTGAATGAGGTAGCACATCCCCTCCTTTACTAGGTGCATTTAATTTGAGGGAAAATCTCTTTATTTTCCGCCCTGCTGTAAAAATCCAATATGTAATTACATAGCAGAGGCATTCTTAATGCCACCTTGTATTTGCATTAATAAGTGATGTATTTTCATAAATTAATGTCTGGATCCAGTCCCTTTAACCCCCAACCTCACTGAAA
>NW_026623583.1:645436-670009 GCF_030028575.1 Malurus melanocephalus | reverse complement strand
CAAGACATTTCTTCAAAAATTGTGCAGATTTGCTGGCTTTCCACACCGTGTGCTGGTCTCTGGTTTCACTTTCAGATCCAGCAGTTTGTCACRAGCAGCTGCAATTAGAAACAGAACAAATCCTTCAGGCTGGGGAAGGTGACAGGGTTAGGGAGCTGATTGCACAGGRTGGTGTCATTTGCCTTTGGTTTGTACTACAAATTAAAGGTGCTGACGTTAATAATCAGTCACTCAAGAAACAGCATTAAAATGAGAGTTTATCCCGGTCTTTTGCCATCCTGCATCATCAGGAATCTGCATAGTAAAATGATGATTAGCTCATGATGCTCATTGATTTTCATCCAGTCAGGAATTCATATATAAATATAATTCCGTGTACATTTTTGCAAGGGGAACATCCTTTCTTATAGTAAAATATTGCTGTTGTTGATGCACTTTTGCTCCCTGACTTCTCTGGGCACAGGTTTGAGGCATTACCTTGTGTATTCCAATAATGACAAAAATGAAGTGGAAATGCTRTAAATTGGCTTTGATTCCTTGGGTCACCCGGTGAGTATGAACCTCACACCTCCAGGAAGGACCCAGAGGAAATTTTTCCTCCCAAGGAGCAGAATCATTCTGTCAGCACTCAGATATCACATCCCCAGACGTGCAGGAGGTGATGAATGGGAATTTTCTTAGCTAAAACCAAATCTTCTCCAGTGAGGAGATGGTTTGAATACTGAAACTGTGATATACACACACTCAGACATCCCGTGAGTCTGCAATCCCATCTCCAGTTAAAATCACTCCCATCTAAAGCTCTGCGAGACCAATTTCAGCCTGAGCAGAATTTACACTGCCCCAATTTTTTTTGACTCATTAGGAAACAAGCCCAACACAACTTTACATACAGGGAAGTTAACAGAAATAAATCACTGGAGTTTTGCCCACTGCTAAAAAACCGTGGATCCATTTCACCAGTTCAATCCCATGTTCCAATAGACTTGATGTGCAAAGTGATGAARCCCCATAAAGCAGATGCTCGAGACTCTGGACACAAATATCAGAGAGAAGATGTGACATTTTTATTGAAGTGCAGCTCTGTGTGGCTGAACACTGAGTGCAGCAGGATGAAGGATATGGCAAATGCACCGCAGTGCAAATCAACCATTAGGAGTTGCACTTCATTTTAATCAGGCTCTCAGCTCATCTTCCCCTGTGCTTTGGAGAGACCCAACAAATAAAAAGCGTGGCAGAGTGCTTTGCATGCAGTTCAGGCAGCGCTCAGCCCCCGTGGATTTTTATGGGAAGTGCATAAGCAGCCTGGAAACCACAGGGTATTTATCTTGATTGTCACTTGGAAGGGGGAATTTAAAAGTTGTAGCTCCATTGGCAGAGCTGTGGCAATGGAGGTGGTCCCTAAATCAGGGACCTGGCACAAGAGAGGGCACATCCTTGGCAGGGAACAGCCTTGGTGGGTGCTGTCCCGTGGGGCCTCTCCAGTCCTTCCTGGTCCAAAGGGTTCTATCACCTCCAGACCCCTCTGAAAAGTGAATTTCTGCCGCTCTTCCAGGTGCTTTTTCCTTCAAAATGCTCCTGCCTGTGGCAGGGACCTGGAACTGGACAGTCATCTTAATGTAAATCAAAATATTCCATCACTCTGTGATTCTGTGTCAACAACACCACGTCTCACAGCCTTGGAGGTGCTTGGATGGAGTTAAAAGCTTCATGTGCATCAAAAACAGCTTTTTGGGAGCAAAAGAAAAATCTTGGAGGCAATAACACAGGAAAAGTAACAGCTTTGAATAGAGAACTTTATTTTGCACAATAGTGAGTCCTGCTTTAAGCAATTGAGCCCAAATAATTCCCCAATCACACCAGGCTGCACATCCCCAAGGAATCCTACATAGCAGCACCACACACACCATCTGTGGGAGTGGCAGCTGTCCTCCAGGCCCATGTCACAGCTCATTCCACACATTTTATTAATTCTGCCTTCACAAGCCACAGCTTTTGGTCTGATCTGGACTTGAAAGAGACATTGAGAAAGCAGGAGATGCAAAAGGGACCCTGTGTACAATGCACTCCCAGTCAGGTTCACACAGCTGTAATATGATATTTCTATTTAACAACCAGGCATTTTAAATGTCAATTTTCAACACATTGCTGCAAAGCAAAGAACCACAAAGAACACCAAGGAGAGTGAAGTTTTGGGAACAATGCTTAAAATCCAAATAACATGTGGAGGAGGGAGGCAGTAGTGGAGGTGATGCTGTGTTTTGCTGATTTTCTGCTGTGGTTATGAAGAGCTGATGGAACAGCCGGGGAAGAGGCCGCCCCAGAGAGCTCTACCCTTTTCCTCTCTTCTTTTTAAACCCAAACCTCCCCAGGTATAAACTCTGGTTAATCAAGTATTTCACCGTTCACCACAGTTTTAAGCTGAAGTTACGGGCACAGGGAAGATGTGCAGGAATGAGATGTCCAAGGAGAAGTCAAGAGTGATTGCTTCTCCCAGGGCAGTGAAGAGAGCTAATCAGCTGGTCAGAGCAAAGGGCCTCCAKCAAATTAAAGACCCAAGAATTGAAACCAGTGAATTTCGATCAACTCCTGATGGAAAAACAAACCTGCTCCCTTCTTGGTCAATCAGGTGTCCAGAGCTCAGACTGCTTAATTCTTTCCATGTAAGATGCTTTCAATCTCACTTTGCTGTCCCCCTAAAGTCTTCTGCTCTCTGCACTTGCCATCCCACCAGTTTTCCAGAACTTATTTATAAAAAGTCTGATTTTTCCAAACCTACAAACCTCCACACCCTTCAGCAGTGAAAAAATGCTGCTGTTTTTAATTGGTGTGGATTGTTGTCTGCCAATATTGCTGGAGGCATGGGAGTGGTTTCAGACTCTTTAGCCTGTTAATATGACTTGATAAGAAGTAAATCAGAGAAACAAATTTGGTCTTGTAGCAGCTTTATGGACATTTGTGTTTTGTGCTGCTTTAACACTTGCAGAAAGCCGCGTTTGTAATTTAATCCACGTTGTTGTTTTCAGCTGATAAAACCACAACAGAGCCCTTTTATCACAGTAGGAAACTTCCCTTTCCCCTCAGATTTGGAGCAATAACAATTCTGGGGGGTAATAATTATTCCAGATGCAGTGTACCATGCAAATGAATCTTTTGCTTTGGTGGTGCTGCTGCACGGGCAGTGTTGATGGAGTGGGCTCAGAATGAGCGAATTAATTAACCAAACTGTGAAATCAAATAAATCTCACAGCAGTGACCTCTGTGTCACCCAACAAAGCAAGACATTAGGTTGATGTGTAGTTGCTTTTGTGGAAGTAAAACCAGAACTTAAGAGCTAAATGTTCTCATTACTCTGCCTTCAAGCAGGCGGTGAGGCTGGCAGGGCGCTGCTGGCAGCCAGGGATGGATATTTGGGGTCCATTTGGCTTTTTGGCTGGGTTTGCTGCAAACAGCAAATGCCACACGTGAGGATTTTCCATTGGAAAGTGGTATCAGGGATAAAAATCAAAGCCTATAGATCCCCTATGGATATCCATCAGCACTGGGCAATATCTGTGCCCTACACGAGCTCACAGCATCCTGCAGATCGTTTGGCTTTGGGAGCACTTGGATTCTCAGCTGCTGGACCTGAAAATACCTTTCAGGCTTTATCTCATCCTCTCCACAGGGGTGAGAGCTTCCAGAAGCTCTGAGGAGTGTTCACAGCTTTGGATAACAGCAGCACCCTGTTCTGCTCCCTCCTCTATAACCTGGAAAACAAAACCTGGAATTTGCAGCTCCTTTCATGGCACAGGAAGGAAATTGGTACCCAATATCAGGTGCAGCAGCAGCACACACTCTTCAGGGCTGCAGATGTTATCAGCCAGGCTGTTATCAATATATGCTGATGGGACAGGAATTTAGTGATGTTCTGCAAGGGAATGATTGCAGATAACTCAATCCTGGGAGGGTTTATGCTGTCATCTATCACGGAGGTACTGCAAGGTGAAGGAGTGTTTTTCACCCAAGGGAAAAGAATGATGCAGTTTTTGTTGTGTTTATTTAGGAAAGGTCAGAGCGATGTGTGGAAAAGTTCGTTAGGATATTGTAATCTAATTTGATGTTTAGCAGTCAGCAAGGATTTCCTGCTGGGGATGTATTAAGGGGTTAAGGGGCTTTTTAGTGGAGCTTTGGGAGGGGAAATGCAGTGGGAAATCCACCTTGGGAARGGAGGTTTGATGGGATTCACCCATCCAGCAATTCCCATCAGAGCCAATCGCTTTGTGGTGCTTCRGTCTGCAAAGTCAATGAGTTATTGGAGTTTGTTCCCTTTTCTTGGTGAAACTCTCCATGCCCTAATAGTGACCCAAATCACTGATGCTGGGGGGGTTCTGCCCTACAAWTTGGGGGCTGCAAATTCTTTCTCCATCCCCTAATCCTGGCTGGGCTGCAGCAGTGATCCTTGATCCCCCAAAGGCATTTTAACATGTCCAACTCCCACCAGYTCCAATGGAGAATAGGAGCAGCAGCAGGAATTCATCCCTAAAATTTGGGACAATCAAAACCGGGACAGGAATGTTTCCCTCAGTTCTGGATGTGTTGGTTAACTCACATTAACTGGTTGGAAACTCCATAGAAAATGATGTGGAAAATATGCAGGGAAATCCTTAAAAAAAAAGGATTCAGCCAAATATTTTATGTCAGTGATACAGAAACTGGTATTATTTTGARTGTTATTTTGATAAATCTTAGTCTGAGTTTGATTTATGTAATATTGTACATACTAATACATTATCCAAACCAATATTTTAATATAAATGAATTGCAATAAATCACAACAAAAAAAAATATTATGCTGAGGATGCATTTTGACACTACTAAAACAAATCAGGAAATTGTGCATTTCTTGCTTGAAAACCTTCTTTAAAATTCTCCTCTTCCACCACTGCTAAGCTGAATTTCAACCCAAAWTTCCTCAAAAACCCGCGGATTGATTGTAATTTTAATATTCCCTATTCAGAATGAAAACATACTTCAAGCACCACTCTCAGATGGGATAAATATACTATTGTTTACAGTTATGATAACCTTAAGATCCTGAAAACAAAAAAAAAAAAAAAAAAAAAAAGCTAATTACACGTTTTTATTTGCTGCTAGTAAAACCGGGAGAATAACAGCCCAGCTCATTTAATCCCTACTGTGATTTCCTCTGGGCTAATTAAAGTGTACTCAACTGGTGGCTCCACTGCACGGCTACAGGCAATCAGGATGTTTAAAGGGACCAAAATCGGGTCAGGGCTCCCTGGGATCAGCAGGGCTGGGGGTGAAATTGGGAATTTGGAGGTGAAATTCCTGAGGAAATGTCCTGGAAAGGCTGGGCTGGCCATGCTCACATGGRAGGYTGTTCCTCTTTGGAGAGGAGGWGCCTGGAGAAGCTGTGGCTGCTCCTGAATTCCTGGAAGAGCYCAAGGCCAGGCTGGACATTGGGGTTTGGAGCAGCCTGGGATGGTGGGAGGTGTCCCTGTCCCTGCAGCAGAAACAGATGAACCCTAAGCTCCCTTCCACCCCAAACTACTCTCCAATTTTGCTACCAAACATTCCCTGAAAGTGCTGTTGATATCCACCAATATCTGCATTTTAGATAAAAGAACCTTAAAAATGCATTCCGAGATCAAAGTAGGTTTTACACGCAAACATTCCAGCACAGAGGAGTATTTTGAAGGAAATAAAAGCTTCACTGAGGTCAAAAATCACACTTTTATTCACCAATTCCCAACGACTAGATGAAGACTCTGGGATRTGCGCTGCTGATGGAAGAATGAGCTCTTAAGAAAAGCTTTTTCTTTCCAAGCAGCTGCCGTTGACTTTTGCAGAGGTGACATTTTGCATTTAGAAGTGGCGTGAACAGCCCATTCTTCACCTTGAAACGCCCAAGATYTGCCTGCCCCACTCCTGGTTCCTCCAGCTCACTGATGGGTCTTTAATGCCCTTCATTCTGCGTATATTAATTTTTACAGCTGTTAGACAGAAGGGAAATACCGAGCATTCAGCCCTTCCCCATCCGATTTATTTGCGGTGCTCGGAGGAAATAAATAACAATGATTCATCCCGACAATCCAAACCTCTCCATTAAAGCACTCAGTGGGGTAAAGGGACYGGCACCGGCCTCCTGCGGGTTTTGTTTTCTTGAAATGTTAATATTGAGCTCATCCTGTTTTCCATCTTCCCTGAACAGTCGTGCTGTCTCCTGCCACTCCTGAGGTAGAAACGGGGATGTGTTCACTTTTTGGGACATTCAGCCCACAGGGGATGCCTGGAGCCGTTAGCAGGAATGGGTTTGTTTGCTTTTATGCCATGAATGCTAATTATAGCCTCGCTTCTGTTGTGGGTTTTTTTCTTATTCTTGAGAATTGAATCTTTCTCCTTCAGTGTGGGTTCGTTCCCACTGTTTTTGCTCGAGATTTTTGTCCCTTCCACTAATATTGTAGCATAGGATATGAATTTCAAAGAGAGCTTTTTTTATCTCTTCCAGGTGCTTGTAATCCTATGGCTTAGCTCTTTTTCCTTCTATATCTTTAAAATACATTCCATTWTTCTTGTTAGGCCAAACAAGAATTGAAAAGACTTCTTCAAACTCCTCTCATTTTGTTTTCAGGCTATGACCTGAAATTGCTGGGGAAAGCAAATGGTCCCATTTTCCGAGCGAAGCTTTCCATCCTGATGAGATTTAAGTAGTGTATAYACAAGATGTGATCCAACATTTAAGTGCTTAACCTGAAACAGTTCAATTTCATCACCACCCAAAGCATGTACAGCAGCTTTATTCAAGCATTAAGTGAAAATAATTCCTCCTGTCCTTAGCAGAAACCCTGCTCAGTGCCCAGAATGTCCATCAAGGTCTGGCTGAAACGTGGCCACGAGCAGGGTGAAGGGTCCCAGGGCTGTGWTGTGAAGTGAAATCCCTCCTGAAGGGCATTTTTCCCTTTAAAAACCTAATTGTGGAGGATTGTGGAGGTTGTGGCTGTTATTTCTTACACTGAATACAGGAATTCATATCCATTGATGCTGGCAGAACTTCATTAAACATCAAAGGTTATGTCGGAATCGGCCTCAGAGCTGACCCGATTTGTGTTTTACAAGTTTGTACTTGAAAGGCTCTGAATTTCTGCAGTTGTTTGACTCATCCTTGAGCTCTCCATGTCCCTGAACTCTCCATATCCTTGAACTTTCCGTGTCCCTGAACTTTCCATGTCCTTGAATTCTCCATGTCCTTGAGCTCTTCATATCCTTGAACCCTCCATGTCCTTGAACTCTCCATATCCTTGAATTCTCCATGTCCTTGAACTCTCCATGTCCTTGAACTCACAATGTTTAGGAAGAACAGGAAATCTGCTACTAATAGGGGAATTTTTCAGCCCCATCCCCCTGTCTGTGTCGATAGGAGGGTCCAGGGTAACCTGGCACCTCCTGAAGGAGCTCAGCGGGTGTTTAACAATGAGAACCATGAGATTGATAACAAAAGATGACTGGGAGGGAAAAAACATGTCCTTGGCAGGAGTGTTGTGTCTGCTGGTCTCTCTTCAGCTTCAAACCAGCGTGAGGGGCACTCATGGTAAGCCCTGAGTTGGAGGGATGCGTTTTCAAGGACAGCCACAATATTCTTAGAATAACAGGCACRGGGCTGACCCAGAAAGAGAATCGAGGATTTAAAATCCTAGATCATAAAATTTGCCAGGAGACCASGCAAAATAAGTAGTGGCACCGCTGATAAGGGATTATCCAGGATCTGCAATGAGAAATGATCGTGTTTTGGCAGAGCAATGTAATTTTGATGGAATGTCAGGGCAGCCAAGTTACAAATAACTTTTGTTTTCCTGTATCTCACTTTGGATAAAAATGTTTCACCTGAAACACTGAAAAAAAACCCACACAAAAMCACCTTTCTGATCAATCTCTATGATTTATAAGTTCTTCATTAAAATATACTTGCAGAAAGAAATCTTTTGAGCATTCAGAGAGACCCAAGGTGAAATTCATGCCCTCCTTACCCTGGTGAAGATTTTCACGACGCAGAAAGGACAAATCTTCTCAGCATCCTCCTGAACCTGAGTTGCAACTGCATTCATCATATTTATGAGCAATTCAGCTCCTCATTTATAAAACTAAAAGCATATTCATGCATGAAACCCTCGGCTTCCATRGCACAACTTGTGTTTTCAAAGCTGATATTATGACTGTTCAGACTCTCCGGGCCAAGTGAAAACACAGGACAAAAAATAGGAGAAACATTCCCTTAGGTCCATATYCAGCCAGCTTGTTAAGAATTATTTAGCTATAAACAAGTCACAGCAACAGCAAAAAATCTCTGCAGAGTGGTTGTGGGGAGTTTTTTATCCCAGAACTGAGTTTTTTAATCACTGTGCAAGTGCTGGATGGGTCAGTGGGTGGATGTGAACGGAAGTCCTGGGTCCTTGGAGAAGGCAAACAAAGAATGATGGAGCTGTCAGCAAACCCACGTGGAATTGTGTGAGTTAATGGAGCTGCACTGGTTTTTACTGGGCTGTGGAAAAGGGCACAAACTCCTCCAGCTCTGGGTGYGATCAAGGGCTGCGTTTGCATTTCCACAGCTCCTGCAAAGCCCCCAGTTCAGGCACAGATTTACACATTTTGGTGATGCTGAGAAAACACTGACAGAGGAGGAAACCCGACCTGAACCAAACCAGAGCCAAGGCCAACTGCATCTCTTGGCAATTGTCATCAATTTCTGTGTCAATGCTCTGAAAAATATCTTCAGCTTTCGGCAAACCCTGAAGGGTTGGGAAAGTCTGGGTCAAATTTTATACGAATGGGATAAGGATTAGGAAACAAATATAGATTGTAAATTATTTACATTTTAAAACATGTTCTGAGGCACCAAAGTGCAGTAAAATACGCAAAGGAGACTCCCCTGTTTATGAAAGAGCAACTGCTGAGGTGCAGAATGTTCTTTGCTGTTGGAAACACTGGAAAATTCACCAGTTTAAAAAGTTTTTATTGTATTTTCCAGCACCACAGCCCTGCTGGAAARGAAMAAAAAAAMARRWWAWYTKRTSWGGCCACCATGATCAGATCTGTTCCTTGGGTCTGTTTTCCCTGGTAAAGAGCAAAAATAATTTTCCTTTCGTGGTCCCAGCACCGAGTCCTGGGATGGCTCTGCCCTTTCAGGTGATGGCTCCAGGAGCTCTCCCTGCTGTGAAATGGAACTTTTCCCACTTCCTTTTTGCCTTTTTGATTTGAAACAGATCCATCTTCCCCAAGAACATGACAAACTAATCCACTCTGAGAAGGCATTTGAAGGCATCAGGAATTATGCCTTTATTGGAGTTAAATATGARTGATTTGTCCCCGCTGAATCCAGGATAGAACCTGCTGCAGCATTTCCAGGAGCTCATAATTATTATTATTATTTCCATTCCGTATGGGTCTTAATTGTAAATCTGCCAATGAATTTACTTTAGCATCGCACTCACCCGCCTGGATGAGTTCGGAATTTATTATTTCAATTTTATTCCCTACACTTTTTTTTTTTTTTTGGTAGGAAATATTTGGTGTTCTTTAGTGAAAGAGCTCGTGCTGAATTTACAGCCCTTCCTTCATCAATAAATTCAGGAAAAAATCAAATTATTGTTCGGCATAAAGCCCCCAAATACTATATTATTAAAGTACATTTTGAGACAAGGCATCATCTTGGTTTATGGGAAGCACTTCAGTGCTGGAAAGGCATTGGAGCCTTKTCTGAGACATTTGGAGAGATTATTTCTCCCTTAAAAGATTGGTAAGGGACAAAARTAATTATTAGTGAAAGTTTTTACTACAATAATTTGATTCTGCTCATGTTATTTTCCTGTTTAAGTGTGGAATCACTCTGAAATTACCAAAAYTGAGGCATTTTATGTAAAACCTTATAATCTCTGTATGATAAAAYGAACAGCAGGATGGAAATCCAGGGTAGGATCAACAATCATCCTTTGGTTTGGTTTGGAACTCGTGGTCTGTCATATCCATCCTAAASCTCCCTGAGATAAACCTGTGGCTTAAAACACAGCTGAATTTTAGGCACAGACTAAAAATTATGTAATAAAAAGGTTTTCCACAGGGACTTGGAAGGGCCTGCACTCATTAATTTTGCCATGATGAGAACCATTGTGGTACAACCATTTCCTGAAAAAAACCCACAAAATCTCAGTGGCCTTATAATTGTCAATAATCAAGAAGAAAATTAAATCATTAAAAATCTGAGGTTACAAATTAATTTTTTTAAAAAATTGTTTGGAAAACAAAGGAGTGATTTCTTAATTTGAGCCCYTTCTGAATTTCTATCTATTCAGGAAACTCTGCAAAAGACTCGAGTCCAATATCAATCCTAAGGAGATTAAATACTTAAGCATTATACTGTCCTCTAAATTAAGGAAGTTGTATAAGCTTAATTTCCAGAGGATTCTAAATGTGATTAAACAGGATATGCCATGATTAAATATCTCGCTGTTATCCATTTCGGGGTGGATTAACTCCCTTAAAATGAACTCTTCCGCAATATTTGTTTCAGATAACTCCCTGGGTGATTTTGTGTGTGTGTGTTTTTAGAATCTTGCCTGCATTTTGGTTTTGCACAGAAAATAAAGAGTCTAAAAGCACAGATTTTTCAGGAATTTACTGAAATCTCTGGGGTTCTCCTCAGATTTGTGTCCCAGCCCTCTGGAATCCCCATTGGGTTATGTGGGATCTGAAGTTTCACTTTTGGAGGTTGCTAACATTGGATTTTCCGCATCTCACCCAATACCTATTCAGAAAAAAACCAAAAAACCTTCCAAAAACCTCTGTCCCTCAGTCCCAGCTCCTACAAATCTGATCATCTTTCTTCATGTCTGATTCAGATTCTCTACAAGGGCAAAATAGGGKTTTTTTTAAGAATTAAGAAGTAATTTCACCTTGCACTGAGGGCCAAAAAATTTTTTGGTGATTTCTTTGAGTATTTCCCTAGACTTTGCAAATGTATTGAACCTTGATTGATTTTGGGATAAATATTGGAAATGCTAATTTAACGTAATTTATTGTCATCAGAATGTGAGGGATAACTGAGGTCTCCAATTCCTAATATTCCTTAAATAAGTACATTTCACAGAAGTTTTTTCTAACCACAAAGAAGATTTCAGGATCATTATGTGCTTTCAGAATGCAAGAGATTGTAGAGTGGGAAATATACCCTTTAAATAAGATTTTCAATAATATTTTTAATTGTCTAGCTGTCCAAAAGAGGGACAAGGAGTCCAATYCTTGGGTGGGATTGATTCCAACCGGCTGTGGAACTTCCCACTCCACTCCTGCAGGCTGATCTGAGCCTTAAATTTTGTATCTGYGAACTCATTTTTCAGTTGCAGGTTTTTCCCCTGGCAAACCTCACTTTTTCTTCCTCTCACATCAGTTCTGGGATTTGTTGGATGTGAAAAGAAGGTGAAAGTGCCTTAACCTGCAGCTGGCAGCAGTTCTGAGTATTTCCAGGAGGATGGAGGGAAATCTGGAATAAAGGACACACAAACTCACAAAAAACCCTCAAATCTGCATTGAGAAAGAGAGAGAGCAGCATCCCCCACCCAGAGCTGCCCAGGAGCTGGATCAAACTCAGGTCTAATTCACCACAAAAAATTCAGGAAGGCTCCTGCTGCACTTCCACTGTGATCAATAAGGGACTCTCTGTGCTTTTTGCCTACCTACCCTGTCCCACCGCTCTGAGTGGGAGACTTGCAGGAACCAAGGAACCATTTACCAGTYCCTTTAACCTGCAAATATATTAATGAATGCCATTTTTATCCCCTCATTATCCATTTATTGCGAGGTGAACCACTCMGAGTTCATTAGGATAAGCTGTCTAAACCATTGCCGAGGTTCTGCTGATGCTTTAATGGCTTTTGTTGAGTCCATCCATTATCCTTTGGTGCTTTATAAACGCTGGTTCAGTCCGTAGAGCTGCCTGCTGCTCTCCCTGGCCCTGCCCTGATGTCTCCSTGTGTGTTTTTGGCTGATTTGCCAGCTCTGCTTTCAGCTGGCCCTAATGGCTAAAGCAGACTCACAAGCCAGGGGTGGAAGCCACAGTTCTGTTCTCCCATTTGAAGCCAGTTCAATTCGAATAAACATCAAATCTACCTGACTGCATCTGCTTGTCGAGTGGGTGAATGTCTCAAAATCCAGAGCTTTCCAGACAGGAGCTGCTGAGATTCAACAGCAGCAGTTTGGGCAACATCCTGTAAAAAAATCCTCTTTTGAAAACTCGAAGGTCTGTACAACTGTTTGTTGCTACAGCGCAGAAGAAACTCCACAGACAGGCAGTGGAAGCAGCAATTTGGCAGTTTTTACTGAGCTTTTCCCTAATTCTCTCCTCTCTGCGGTCCCTGGTGTCTCCCCATGCAATGTGGACTTGGGCTCTGCTGTCCCAATTGCAGGGCTTCCCTCCTCATATCCCACAAAAACAGATTTTCTGGATTCCCAGGCCTCCTTTGCCTACTGAGCACCCCCTGATTTCTAAAAGTAATAATGAGAGCAAACTGCAAAAGAAATAAAACAGCACTAAACTGTGTTTTATTTCTGGTTCTGTGTAGAAAAAGCTGCATTTTTGTCCCAGCACTGCAAACTGGGATGTGCAGTCTGCCTCACCTGAGCACCTCATTGTTCACATCTATTGTGGCAGGATSAGGAAGCAGATCCTCAAAATGGCCATTTCATGGTGATTCTATTGAAGTTCGGGGCTAAAAGTGTTGKTTTTGAGTGGAATATGCAGGGTCCTAAATAATCAAAAGGGGAGATCAGTCTGATCTGGGTAAACATGATTTTTCAGCCCTTTCCTGAGACAGCTGTCAAATGGCAGAAGGATCTATTGGCAATATGGCCACTGTTGAGTTAGCTACAATATTCCTCTCTCCCTATAATTTTCCTTTTCACCTGCCAAACCTACCCATTTATATGCTTATATCCCGTTATTATATAAAATCAGGATGACAAATTGTATGTCTGCAGCCCTCTTTGTTCCCATTCTCCAGCCCAGTGAGCATTCCTGGTGTACATCAGTTTTTATGTGAATGTAGGATGTTTGGGGTTTGTGAAAAATGTTGCTCCGCATGATTCATTTTACTGCAGCTAATGCCAGGCAAAAAAAAAAAATATAAAAACACACACACAACACCTCTATTGAAAATAATAGCCTGCTGCTTGGACTTTGCACATATATTTCTTTTGTCTGGTTGTTCTTTTGTTTAAGCCACTATCCAGGTGGAATAATCAGGTCTCTGCAAGCAGGAACCTATCAACTCTGGTGTTGTAGATCATGATTTCCTGGCATCAGTCACTCGTGGCAGCTCAGGGGGGTTGTGAATGGTTTGTTCTCAGATTTTCAAAGCTGGGCACATCCAGGGGATGCTGTGGAGGGGAGAGGGGCACAGGGTGGGCTCTGAGGAGCAGAGGGAGCTGCTGGAGCCCTCAGCTCCTCACACAGCAGCAGCTGTAAAAAAAGCAGAGATGAAACCTTGGCTGYGCTCGCATCAGGCATAAAACTCTCATTGACTCCAGCGGGGCCGGGATTTTATTCCTGATATGAATTCTCTCTGTCAGACAATTTAAAGATGCTTTTACGAGGAAAGGAATCTCGCCATCTAAAATAGCATGTTTGCAATTCTGGGAATGTCTGACATATGTTTTAGGAGTGTGTCATATTTCCTACCAGGAGACTTTACGATCCCATAGCTTTGTGGGGAAGATACCTTCACAGGGGCTGTGATAAAGCAGCTCAGACATTCAGTGATGCTGCTGGAGGTCATTTTAAAGTTACAACTTTTTCTTTCTTAACCGACTTCCTAAACATCTCTGTGTTAAGTACAGAAAAACAAACCAAACCCTTGGAGGTGTTTTACTTTGGGCCTCTTTCATTCAGATTTGGCACTGTTTCATGAGGTGCTGGACTTAACCTGTTTCATTTTCATTTAATTTCAGAATGGTTTGGGTTGGAAAGGGAATGAAAGATCTTKTTCCAGTGTCCCARGGTGCTCCMRGYCCCARTGTCCAGCCTGGCCTTGGGCACTGCCAGGGATCCAGGGGCAGCCACAGCTGCTCTGGGCACCCTGTGCCAGGGYCTCACTGCTTTCACAGGRAAMRATTTCTCCCAAATTTCTTTACTKTATTACTTCAATAACACTCCAAAAGCCTTTCAAAATAACAGGCTCATTTCCTTTTGTTTTTGGTGAAGCCTGAATCATTAACATGAAGAATCAAAATGAAGAATAAACTCTTTTTTTATTTTGCAATCATCACRTGCTGCCACATCTCTTTCTGTAATGGAGAAGAACCCACTTTCCACCAGCTTTGYTCCTTTGCTGAGGTTCCCCTGCCACATTCCAGGTGTGCAGTTCTCAGCACAATCCCATGCAGGGGTTTGTGGTGGCGTGGGACCCACCTGGTGTCATCCTCTCGGGGAGTTTAGCACGAAATACAACCCCATTAAAATCACAACGCGTTTATCACCTCGCTCGGCTCCAAGAACCCACGAGCTGCGAAGGATTTAATTAAAACATGATGATTTAATAGGCAGGCTCCATCTATTGTTTACTCAGGAGGTTGAGATTCTGTTTAAAATTAGGTCCCAAATTTAATTTAGGCTTCCACCAGCCTTGTCACAGAAATGAGGCTCCTGGAGGATGAGGTGAGTTGCAGACAGTGAGAGAGGGCTCCTTCCTCTCACACAGAACAGTTTGGAGACTTGCAATTGATGGTCTCTGTATTTCTTTCCAGTGAAGATCATGAGGAAAAAAGAATATTCCTCAGTACCAAGTGGTTTTTTTTGTAGGATCATGGAATGGTTTGGGTGGGAAGGGAGAACCTTGAGTCTCATTTCATCCACCCCCTGTCACCTTCCTCTATCCCAGGTTGCYCCAAGCCCCGTCCAACCCATCACTTTTGCACCCCAATATCCAAAAAGATATTATTTCCTCACCTGCTCACCRTCCCCACTGAGGTTGGTCTGACCCTGCCCACAGTCCCATTTCATTTACCAATCATTTCATTTATCAATAATTTCATTTATCAATCATGAAAAGCAGCCAGGACTGGACAGTCACACCTGCAGGAGTTTGTGGTGACACCGAGTTTGGGAGCAGCACGTTCCACCCTCTCCTCCTGACGAGGCAAATCTGGGCTGATCCAGATGGATCCCAGTGTGACTCAAGCAAGATTTTGTACAAGACTTCTATAAACAGAAAAAAAAAATTACAAATTCTGCCACAAAATGATTTAATGTATGTGTAAGAAAAGGCGCCGTGCCAGGTTCTCAGTTGCTGTCACAGTTTTAATGAAAAGTGATCTCAGCATCTGAAAAACCTCAAAAGCTGTCCCAGCCAAATGACACTTTTCTATATATTTTCTGAGCTATTCATYTAAATTTGAGTGGGATATTCCTTACATCAACTGATGAAAGGCAGCATTTAATAATTCCTTACTATGAAATGAATTCTTATTTATTATGTGTAAATGTAGATATATATTTATATATATTTATAGACATATATGTTTATATATTGACATAAGTATTATRTACATTATACGTATTTATATATCATATATATTTATAGCTATATTATATATATTTATGGCAATATATTTTTAAATATTGATATATTATATATGGTATTTATATATTATATGTATTATATATATTTATGCTAAAATATTTATACATATTTATAGTCATATATTCATATATATTGAGATACATCATATATTATATATTTCACATATTTATGTATTTAATAGCTATAGAATATATTTCTAGATATATAATTATATCTTATATATTTTTATATATTTAATGTATTTAATAGATATATAATATATACATTTATAGCTATATATTATATATATTTATACCCATACATTCATGTATATAGCTATTATATATTATATATTTATCTATTAACATATATTTAAAATATGTATAGTATCTATATTTATAGCTGTATATTTATATATATATTTTTAGCAATAGCTACATAATGAAATTTTTTAGGGGAAATGCTCCTATGTAGCAAAATGATCCRTGGGAGAAAGACCTGAATTCCATTTCTCTGCACAAACGCATTATGCTCTCCCTGCTAATGCCCTGCAGTGTTAATTCAGAGGATCAGCACTCTGCTCGGGCAGACAGGACATGTGTTTCCTCATCAGAGAGCTCTGATATCCGTGCCTTCACTCTCAGCAYAAAATTGAAGCTGAAATTCCTGCTGTGTTTTGCATATCAGTAACCAGAATATTCCAACTGGGGCTCTGCAGCCACGGGTGCCCACCTGGCTTGGGGAAATTGAGGATTCTGACCCTGCCCTGGGAGATGGGAAGGATTCTGATCTGTGCTGGGGGCTGTGGGGAGCCCTTGGCTGGTGTTGAGCAGCCACACCTCTGGTCTGAGCCACATTTGGGGCAAAAGCCTCACTTTTCGTRTTCAAAAAGCACCGATTCCTTTTTTTATCACGGGATAAAATTTTACCAATGTGGCTGGTGTAACCCACAGAAAACCAGTGATGGCCTGTGCATGTGATGAGGATGGAGTTCCTGTGGGTTTATGCTTGAATAGAATTCCAGACTGGTGATGGCTGGAAGGGACCTTAAAACTCATCCCATCCCATCCTATCCCATGGATCCCATCCCATCCCATCCCGTGGATCCCATCCCATCCCATCCCATCCCATCCCATCCCATCCCATCCCATCCCATGGATCCCATCCCATCCCATCCCATCCCATGCCATGGATCCCATCCCAGGGACATTTCCCACTGTCCCAGGATGTTCCCAGCCCCGTCCAGCCCAGCTTTGGGCACTTCAAGGATCCTGAGCACAATGTCCTTCCCAGGCACTTTCAACACCCACAGGCTCAGATCTAAAATTTTACATCACCACTGGGTTTTTACCTCTCTTTATAAGGTTTAATTGTGATTTTAGCAGAACTTAGTCCAGCTCCTGCTGCCTCAGCCTTGCTGGGCCCTGCTCTGCTGAGAACTGCAGCCTGTTCCTGCTGAGCAGGGCCATAAATTATTTACGTTGCCTCCATATAGCAACTTATTGACTACAGCATTGTAAAGTACCCTATTAATGTTTTAAGCATTTCGCTTTATTTTAATACAAGTAAATTATTTAGGAAATGTTAAAATGCTTTATGCTTTGACTAATGAGAGTGAAAAGTGTACCCAGCATCTTGTTTTAATTGGATGTTTACCCTATCCTGTAGAAATCAGGCATTTATTATTTCATCCTTAATTAACTGTGCGTGCAATCCCTGATGGATACACGTTCAGGTTTTTTTCCAGATGATCTAGTCATTAAGAGGTATAAATGTGCAGAGTATTTTTATTTGGAAATGTGAAATTATTCTGGTTTTTAAGTTCCTTGGCTGCCCTGTGAAGAACCAGTCATTCCACACAGTGATGTGGTCATTCCCTAAATGAATGCAATGCAGGACATTAAATTTGGGATAATGTAAATTGATTCAAGTGGTGCAAAACCCAGCCAGCCTGAAATGAGGKATGTCTTCGAGCCTCTCTTTTATCTTTGTGAGCACAGCAATAGTCTGCAGGATCATTTCTGTCGTGTCATTGTGCATTAGAGTCATTTTTAGGAATATTGCAGTGATGGGGAGTTAGGAATGTGGGTGGAGTTTCAAAATTCTCCTGATTCTCTCCTCTCCTAGTTGTGAGGATGAGGATGGCAGGAAACCAGCGATGGCCCAGGCACATAATGAGGATGGAGCTGCTGTGGATTTGGGTTTGAAGAGAATTCCAGACTGATTTGAGCTGGAGGAGACCTTAAAGCTGATCTCATCCCACCCCATCCCGCCTTTCCTGTGGTCCTCCCCCACCCCACTGTTCTCCTGTTGTGCAAGAGGCAGGGACACATCCAGTTTTCAGTWTCATTCCTAACTCATTTTTACACCCCTGTAAAGCTGCTGCAGGAGGAAGAGCCACAGCTCTGTTCTGTGTGAGCCCTTTGCAGGCAGCTCCTCTGAGCAAAATTCCTTGTAGAGAGATCATGGAAAAGGTGTCAAGAGGAAAACTGTTCCCTCCTCACAGATGGAAATAAAAGTCCTGCTCAGCTGGGATGAGCTCATCTCTCTTGTTCTGCTTTTTGGAGAGTTTTCCCCCAAAAATGTGAGTTTATGGTGTGAATTCCTCTTCCAGAGATGAACTCCTTTTCTCCTAATCCACACAGTAACATCCAAGAGGGGTGACCAAAATTTTCCTGATGTCAGCCAGGTAATTTCTCAAAAAGCTTTCCCCCAAAATATGGGTTCCAGAGCTGAGCTTCTTCCCTTCTAATCCACACAGTAACACCTGGGAGCTCAGTGCAGCCAAAACTTTCCATGAGCTCACCCAGGCAACTTCTCTTTGCTGTTTCCTTTCAGAAATGTCAAAAAAATTGAGACATAAAGAAAATAACATATTAGCTATTTTTATCACTTAAGCCATTTTGGTCCACACTGGCTTTTTGAAGATGAAAACCCAGCAATCAAGATACAGATGGATAAGGAAAAAAAAATGATCCCACAGTGATTCTTTATGTCTTGAGATGCCAACAGGTTTATCATCCCTCTTGGGGATGAAGTGCTCTGAAATAAGAGGGGAAAATTGTTCCTGCAAAGGGTCACGGAATTATGGCTCAGACACTTAATCAAGATCACCTGCAAGTGCAGCAAATGCAGGTAGAGGGGTCTCAAAAAGCCATTTATTACATATCCCAGAGATAGGATTAACCACATCATCCCTGTCCTTAGGAATTTCCAGTGAGAGAGATCCCACAGCTTGAGAATGGAAATACTGTACTGCCTAATGGATTTCCCTGTTACAATGCCCTTTTTTCCCCCCCCTCATGTTCATCCTTCATCTTCTCCCAGATATTTCTGTGGCAGAGCAAGGAAGTTGTCTTTGAAGTCTGCCAGTGCTTTAAGTCTGTTCCTCCTTATTTACACCACAGAAAGACCAAGTTTCCAGACAGAAATGTCATTTAAGATTGAGAAAATTGGTGAAAGACCAAGTTTCCAGACAGAAATGTCATTTAAGATTGAGAAAATTGGTAAAATTCTCCACTGAGGTCTTGGGATCTTTTCCTGCTTTCTGCAGGTTTACACACACATCGACCAAAGAAATGAAGGGAACCTATACATACATTTATAGCAACATATACATACAAAGGTTTCATTATTTCTAATGGTGAAGACACCCAATTCTGCTCATTATAATGTAATTTTCAGGAGCTATTTTTTCCAGCAGCCATATGGAGCGGTGACGGATGGCTGAGCTGGCTGCCTCAGTCACAGCTTACCATGGAAGCGCTGCAGATTCCCTATTCGACAGGGAAAGATCCTCTGGGTGGAGGGAGAGGAGAACTCCTGCCTGGGGCCCTCCTGGGTGCCCCTTTGGGCTGGGGACAGAGGGATGGGACAGAGAGGAGGAAAGGCAGACATCCATGGATGGGGTGGAGAGAGAAATCTCTGGGAAAAACTCTGGATGAGTTGGTGGGAGGGAGGAGATTCGTGCAGATGTGACAGAAGGAGGTTGGATTTTGAATGGGTTTGGGATGGGTCCAGGGGGCCTGGATGGAGCTGGGATGGATCCAGAATGGATGGATGGAGCTGGGATGGATCCTCGGATGGATCCTGGGATGGATCCAGGGGGGCTGGATGGAGCTGGGATGGATCCAGAATGGATGGATGGAGCTGGGATGGATCCTCGGATGGATCCTGGGATGGATCCAGGGGGGCTGGATGGAGCTGGGATGGATCCAGAATGGATGGATGGAGCTGGGATGGATCCTCGGATGGATCCTGGGATGGATCCAGGGGGGCTGGATGGAGCTGGGATGGATCCAGAATGGATGGATGGAGCTGGGATGGATCCTCGGATGGATCCTGGGATGGATCCAGGGGGGCTGGATGGAGCTGGGATGGATCCAGAATGGATGGATGGAGCTGGGATGGATCCTTGGATGGATCTTGAGATGGATCTTGAGATGGATCCAGGGGGGCTGGATGGATCTTGAGATGGATCCAGGGGGGGCTGAATAGATCCTTGGATGGATCCAGGATGGATCCAGGGGGATGGTTGGATCCTGGGATGGGTCCAGGGATAGATCCAGTGGGGCTGGTTGGATCTGGGAGCTGTGGAACCCACTGGGTGCTGAGGCAACACGGGCAGGGAATCATTGGGATCGCGCTCAGGGGTCTGGATGTTCCCTGGTGAAAGAATCCTTCTCTGCCCTCTGGAAAATCACCACCTTGCTGTTCCCGGCCCCTCAACACCCCGAGCATTCATCAGGAGCCTCTCAGGAGCCTTTCCCCCCTGGAACACCTGATAAATGTCCCCATCATCACCTCCCGACTCCTCCCTGTGTCCCCCACTAATCACAGCCACCCGAGCCAGCCCAGCGCCCTCGCCCTGCTCACCCCGGGGCTGCCGGCTCGGGGATGAGGGATTGGGGTGATCACAGCAAAGAAAACCCTAATCCAGCATCTCCCGAGCGGCCGGGGGTGATGGATGGGGTCTGTGGGAGATTGGTGGGGGAGGCGCTGCCTGTTGTGCCCTCTGAGCTGTTTGCTCCTCTGCTTCCCGAGATGGCCAAAGGCAGGGASAGCAAAAGGGACAATTTTGGCTGTGGGAAATGGAGCAGCAAGGAACGCTCTCAGGCAGTGTTTGGGGTTTGTGCAGCATTTCCTTTCCCTCTCCGCTACCCTGGTCAGGATCCAGCCAGAGCAATCCCACTGAGGGCACATCTGAGCTGGGATGTGAAAAGGATCCGTGCGCTGGAATATTTCAAGAGATCTGTTAATTTGCCGTGAAATAGAAGAGGTTTTATCTTTCTTCCCAAACACAGCATTTCACATGAATCTAAAGGTTCTGTGGTGGTATCACTGTGTCGGATTTCACAGTTCAATCACAGAGATCCCGAGCTGGAAGGGAACCTTGAGGACCAGTCAGGTTTTCCCCTACACCAGGGCTCCCCAGACAGAAGGATCACCCCACAACCTGCTTTCTCTGTTTTTAGTGTGAAAAAGATGTTTCTGCCTGACCAGGCGAGATGAGACAATCCCAGCAGGATCCTTACAGATCACAGATTCTGCTTCCCCAGCAGAGTTCCCTCCATCCCATTTTCTTTGCCCTTGGCTCTTGGGGTTTGCTGTGAGTTCCCCCAAGACTGGAGCTGATGCCCACCTTGGAACAAAACAGATCCCAGCCATGCCCGGGGCTTCCAAACTACTCCTTCCCCTCTGAGCAGCCTTTCAGAACTTTAAAACAATTTTAGCAGCGCCTGTGCATCCTTTCAGAAGAAGGGAACGCCTCGGAGTGTTTTTTACACAGCCCCGAGCGCAGACACAGCTCCAGACGCAGGAAATGAGTGCTTTGTTTATGACAGATTTCTGTTTTTATTCCCAAGGTTCRGGAGTAAATTACCACCAAAACGCAGGCGGTACCTGCGATGTTTGGCTGCGCATTATTCACCCGGCAATCGGGGAGCTGCACATCAGCGAGTGAGAGACAGCAGCTGAAATACGGGGCTGCTCCTGCCTCTTCCGCGCTGGTGTAAATCACGAGTAACTCTCGGTGAAACCAACGGAGCGTAAAATTGGTGTAAGTGAGAATCAGTACTATCCCCTGTACCTCCMCGTCAGGGAAACTATTTGTTTAAAGTGTTTATAGACCCCGCCAGCATAAACAGCTGATTTTCRCACGCATTAAGAAGATCAAAGGTAGCCAGAGTCATTTTCCAGCAGGAGTAAAACAAACATGTATATTTATTGCCGCATAACTTGCRGGAGCCACACTCTCGTTGAGTCTGAAGCCAAAAATAGTGATTGATTTTTATTTTTTTTCCCTGGGTTTAATAAAAGGCCTCGTGGCGCTGCACGAAAAGAAGCGTTGGTTTGATTTGATTGGCACCTTCCATTTGGGATGTACATTCCGAGTAATGGAATGAATATTGCAATGCACGAATCAATTATATTTGTTCAGTTGTCAGGATTGGGRAGTGAGAACTGTTTAAATTATAAATCATCCAGCTGTCTATACATTAGGTTGCCTTAACAGACAATACTATCATCAATAGATTTGTTTTAATGAGGAGCTTATCAGCACCCTCAGCTCATCCCTCCTCCACTGCTATTTAGGGAAGCAGTGGATTTTCATCCTCAAAATAAAACATTCCTCACTCCAGCACCAGGAGAATGCAGCTGATGAAGAAAGATTTGCTGCTGTAATTAACATCATTTCTCAWTATTGAAATCACTGGTTTATAGTACTTGCTATTTATAATATTTTCACAGGGTATTTTGCCCTGGATTTTTGGCAATATTCTCAAAATGCTCAAGTCTTAATGCTGGGTTAATCTCTGAAATCATTTCAGTATGGACTTGCAGCACCCAAGCAATCATTTTGAGATTTAATTCAGCAGAGGAATGGCTCATTGAGGAATCAGAACTAGGAATAATATTGCAAACTTCTATTCACTGTGGTTTTCCCATTTTTTGACCTTTGCTATGATTTAATAATTCAATATTTATTAATTTTTTAGAAAGAATTATCTGCTGAAGCAAGAACTGGCTGCAAAACTCATTAGACAAACATACTTAAAGTATTCCTGTTTCCTTAGAAAAAGRGAAAGATGCATTAAGTGGGAATTCGTAGGAGTAGTAGACAATATTTTTGCTAATTATCTAAATGTTTGAATGTAAAACTTCCAAATTTGTGACTTTGGAAGAACTGGGAGTACTTTGAAGGATAAAAATTGAATTTCAGATTACCTTGATTTCATACTGGGTAGTGCAGCCTTTATTTTCTGAAGTTGTATTATGGCCTGTATGTATTTAATACATTTTTTTTCAGATTACATTCACCATTTGCTCTGTGCAAAACACAAACATGGCAAAAACTTTAAAAATCAGTCCAAGAAATATTTTTTCAAGAAGTTGAGTAACTTCTCCGTTTTGTAATTTTAGTTACTTCATATTTGAAGAGAACTTAAAGAGCTGAATTTGGTAGAAATAGGATGAATTTGTGTTTGTCTGACCAGTATGAAAAATCTTAAAAAAAGAACTGAATTTGGTAGAAATAGGATGAATTTTTGTTTGTCTGACCACTAAGAAAGATCTTGAAAAGCCTTTTAGAAGTTGGAACTGGATGATCTTTAATKTTCCTTCCACCTTGATCACATAGCACTKGCAATTTACAGATCACAGAGCACTCATTGCTCCTAAAAAAAAAACCAACAAATGGAAAATTAATTTTCCCTCAGTGCTCAGGCTGAGCTGTGCTCCTCTCTCTCATGGCCGTGTCACCATCCCGTTGTCCCTGTCCCCAAATCCATCAAAACATTCACTCAGGGGGGTGACACTGCTGTCCGTGGTTCTGGGAACAGCTGAAATTGGAGAATTACAGGAATATATCTGGAATTTCTGCCTCCAATTCCCAGCAGAAGGAGGGATATTCCCATGGGAACACCTTGTCCTGTACCTKCTCCTGGAGACTGCAGCAGTGCCTTTTTCCAGGTTTAATTCTGCTCTCCATCACAGARAGGACAGGTTCAGTGATTCCTGTGCTCTGAACCAGACCAGAACCAATTTTCCAAGTGGGAATGGGTGCATTGGGAGCTCGGGGATCCCTTGGCAGGATCGAGATTTGCTCCCAGTCATTCCCAGTTGACAGAAAGGACCCAGCCTTTCCTCCGTGCTCTCCTCAATTCATTCAGCGCCTCACAAACACAGCATCAAATTGAATCCGTGCTCTCTATTCCACTGCCAATCATCTTTTTCCGGGGAGTTCAGGGCAGGAATGTCCCCGGTGCTGAGCCACCAGGCGCTCGTTTTAACTCTGCTGGAAGTCGGAGGAAATGTTCTTTTCTGGTGTCTGAACTCAGCCTGCTCCGTGGCCAGGAATGTTAATTCACTCACGTCAGGGACTTCTGTGACTGATTCAAAGCCCTTCCTAAACCTGCAGGTGCCCAAGAGAACTGAAGTGATGTTTGTGGAGGAGAAAATATGCAGGAATTATGCTGGAAATGCCTTTTTTTTGGTAACGTTGACACTTTTTCCCATTGGGTACTCAGGAATGGAAGAGGAACATTCATCTGTCTCGAGGTGGAGGGTTTTTTTTTCACTCAAGTGATGTTCTTGACAGTATTCTCAGGGTACTAATTTGTTACTTTTAATGATAATTCTCTGTCCACATCAGAACAGGCATAGATCACACCCAGCCACGCACACACGCACCGCTCTCGCCCGCATCAAATATTTATGCRTCGTTATTGGCATTAGGGATATCTGAAACCCGAATTTGTAGGAGGCAATCTTGTAGAAAATGAAATTATGGAATATTTATTCAGCCAGCGAGCTGCCCTGAGCCCGTGGCTCCTGCAGCATTAGGGAGTTATTTATTTATGAGCTTCTCTCCCGCTCCCTCCCTCGCCGAGAACCCAGGTGGAGCAGGGTGTTTGTAAACAAACCGAACGGTGAGAGCGTTGTTCTGGGTTTGATTTGCAGTGATTAA
>NW_026623583.1:626836-645283 GCF_030028575.1 Malurus melanocephalus | reverse complement strand
TTTGTTTTTAATTTGTTTATTTGTTTGTTTGGGGTTTGTTTGGGGTTTTTTTTTGTGGGTTTTAAAATTTATTTATTTGGGGTTTTTTGGGGTTTTTTTCCCCACGTGTGTGCAGAAAATGCGGCTCCTCAGGTCGGGCTGCGGAAGGGAGCCAGTTTGTCTGCGCTAATGAATCAAGGCCTGGCAGTCACCAGGGGTAAATAGAGCATGAGATCTCGGGCTCGGGAATCGCTCAGGWCGCCTCCGAAGACACCCCGGCCTCGGCAGCGGGCGAGGCTGGAAGCAAATCCACGTTGACAAAGCTTTTAAGATTCCTCTCCCCTCGTCCCGGTGGCTCGACGCGACAGATGCTCATCGGTTCTGCCACCCCCTGCACAAAAAGCCGGGCCCTGACCCCTTTCCCTGCATCCCRGGGGATCCCAGCATCTCCCCTGCCMGAGCTTTGCACGGATTCYTGCAGMMTTCCTAAACTCCAYCACCTCCAGGAGCTTCGCAACCTCCCGCTTCCCTCCCGGGAATTYGGAAAGAGCAAAAATAACTTCGGCTCCCGAGCCCTAAAAGGGATTTTTGAAGGTGAAAAATGAGAGAGGATGGGGCAGAATAAGGTCTGAGTAGCGCTCTGYCTCTCCCCTGCTGTTTGTGTGTCYCCTGTGTCCCCTGTGCAGGCTCTCAGTCCCCTCTACACATACTCCTGCGGCCCTCAAAGCGTTATTATTCCCTCAATAACAATACACAGGTACATAAGCACCATTAYTCCTTGATAAACCCGCGTTTGAGTGATCATTAAGGCGGTTTCTCTAACACCCAGATAACAAAGCCCTTCCAAATGAGCTGCTTTGGTTTGAAAGTGCTTTTTATCCACTWTTTTTCCTGGTAACAAAGAGCCTCTTTAAAGTGGAGATGACTCTGATAGCACCGGAGATATTAACACATGTTGTTGCTGCAACCCCTCTAACACTTCCAGGAATTTAATTTTAATTAATTACTTTGTGGTGAGAAGGGAGAAAGTGAGAAATGGATCACCTGCTTTTCTGGGGAAGAAAAGCAAAGTTCGAGACTTCTCGAAAGACTCAGCGAAAGGGAAAACAAGACTGCTACATTTTCTGCTGCTGATTTCGGGGCTGGGACATACTTTGCATTACATTATCAGCTCGTTTTGCATTTTAATCTCCATAAATCCCAGCGGCATGTGCCAAGTGCTGCCAGGAACGTGCTCCTCTGCTGCCACTTCTCCCACCGTGTCCTACAGGAAAGGCTCCACGTTGTGTCAGCAAACMAGAAATGTGGAAWAACCACACGGGATTTAKCCAGGARCCTTTGWRAGAYAAAATTAAAGGTGTGCCAGCTAAAYYCCGTGGTTTTAAARGGAMTGGKTGTTCTCCTTTTGGAAGTGTTTGGGCAGCTCTGTTGGAGCAGGATTGCGATGGGTTTTGACACGTGTTAATGGTGTGTGTCACGTTCTTTATCTCCTCACAGCGACATGTCTAATTTCTGATGGCATGTGTCACATTGCATATGTTGGCTAAATATAGGTCACAGGCTAAAAATGCGTACAACATTAACAAAATCTATATGATAACCATTGCATATACATCCCTTATCGCGGCAGCCATGACTGATCTTCAATCTGATCCTGAGAAAGTGTTTTTTTCCAGACCTGCCGTAAAAGATGGTGGTGAAAAGGGAGGCTTTGGTGGAGCTGTTGTTGAGGAGAAGGAGGAATTCTGTCTCTCTGGAGGCATTCCTGGAGATGGAGCCTCTTCCTGTGTCAGAGAGCTGAGAAATGCTGATGTGTTCATGTGGTAGCTGCTGATTTATGCGCTTTGGCAAAGGCTGGAAACAGCTCCTGGGGGAGGGAGGAGGATGGGAGAGCCCGATTGGAGGCGATCCTTGGAAAAAGCCCTGGGGCATCGCAGCCCTGACCTCCTGCCACCCCGAGAGCTCGCTGATATCATCGTAACTCCTCTCCAGGGAGGGGCACCAGGGGAAGGAGCCGTTCTCCAGCTCCCACAGATCTGTGGCACAAAATCAGAGCTGCTGCAGAGGCAGCAGGTGACCATCCCTGGGCTTATGGTCCTCTTACTGATTAATCTTTGCTTCCTGTCAAATACCTTCGAATGAGCCTTATGATCTCCAGTCCAGATCCTTCCAACATTCCCAATTTGATGCTTTGCCCCAATAGCCCAATCTGACAGCACATTTTGATCTTGAGGCTTTTTCCTTTGAAAAAAAAAAATGACAGAAACAATAAATTAATCTGAAATAGACACCAGATAGAAGTAAATTAGGTTATAGGCACAATGGTGGCCGCATATATTTTAGTAAGAAATTATTTTATATTCTCATTAGAGAAAGCTCGCCGTTATTTCTCTTTTACCAACTGGAAAACAAGGTTGTGATGCTTTTCTAGCATTTGAATACTACTTTAGTCTCCATAATTGCTTTTATTGTAATCAAATAAAACTTCTCCAGTAGCTGAAGGTTCAAGCTGTCRGACTGGTGTGAGCAGAGTGATGCTGTCAGCGTGTGCAGGGTGGAAATGGGAGCACAGCCTGCTTTTCCTGGCTAAGGAGAATTGGACACCCTAATGGACTCACGAGTATTACCGAGAAATGAATATGAAAAATAGATAAAGTCAGCYCTGAAAGCCAGGGGATGGAGATAGAGAGAGATGGAATATGTGCATGTCCWGTGCAGCCAAGCCTTGAATGAAGGAAACACGAGAAGAGATTGAATGGGAAACCTTTTCATCCCAGTCAGAGCCCATCTAATCCCACTTTAATTTGATGGTCAACAATTGGAAATGAAAGGGGGGCCTTGCCTCTGTTGCAAACAGCTGAGCTTTCAGAGGGCTGTGACAATTCCAACTTCATTCCACCAGAAATGAGGCACCAGGGGATGAGGGGAGTTCATCTCTGCCAAAACGCTTCCCGAACTTGGTAATTGTACTCCAAAGGAATTTTTAAATCATAAATCCCTTAAATCACAGCCCTGCTCGTGTCTGACCTGCTTCTGCCCGTGCATGCACCACCTCAGCTCAGGCTGGTTTCCTCCTTCTGATCATTTTTGTGGATATTCCAGGGTTTAGGGTTTGCTTTCCCATTCACCAGCTCCACCAGAGATGCTCCAATATTCCCTCCTTCCTCCTCCTCCCTCTACCAACTCCTGCTGTGGAAAAAACACATTTTCCATGAGCCTTTGCCAGCCTTTGAGTGGGGATTTGATGCCCAAGGATTGCTGCACCAAAGGCAATTAGAATCTGCTGCATTTGCATTAAACTGCTCTGTAATCCCGCCTCAAATTAAGATGTTCCCAAGAACAGCCCATGAGGATGCTGAACCAGAGCAAGCATGACCAGATAATTTCACATCCAGCCAAGCCTGAAGGAGGTTCTCCTCCTTCCCTGAAGTTAGGAAAGAAAGAAAAAGCTGGTAAATCTCCTCACCTGAACAAACTCTCACTTTCACTCTGTCCTAGCTTTGGCTTTGCACCACTTAGGAGATATAATTTTGCTCATCTTTGGGAGACAACAATTATTAACCAGCTAATAAAGAAAAGAGAAAGAAAATATCTGCACTGTGGACTGAGAGGAATCGTCCACCTCAGTCCTGTTCCTGCAGGAATAACGTCCCAGTGCCACCAAGGGGAGAGGAGCAACAAATCACTGCTGGGAAATCAGACTCACCTCTTCTGAATTAATTCATTGGTGCCATGAAATTCTATTTTAGCTGAAGATATCGACAGCTTTTCCTCTTAAAGGCCAGATGATTTTAAGAGCAAATACTGAAGGCACTGGGTTTGAATATTTTCTTGGCTTTTGTAGGATTTGGGTGAGTGACATGAAGGATGATTTGTGCCTGCTACATAAAGTTATCCATGATCAAGACAAAGATCAGGAACTGGGAATTTGTTTCTCTTTCCTCTGCAATATTTTGGGCATGGATGATGCACATTTTGCATCAATCCCACAAATTTTGCTTGTAAAGCAGAGAGAGGGAAAGGATGACACAGTCCCTGTGTGGTGGCTGTGRGGTTTGTTTGTGTAAGGAGAAGGATCCCAAACCTGGATGGGGTCAGTGGGATGATGAAAGAGGAGCACAGACCATGGCAGAGAGGAGTTAAACCTGACAGGAGAAAACAGTGACACACCTGGGACATCACTGCTGTCCTGCCTCATTCCTTCTTCACCCAAGGATGAGCCTGAAGGACACCCCATGAGATCCCTCCTCATATTCTGGGACCTTTGGGCAGTTTTTATGTCAGATAAACTCTGCCTTAYGTCAATAATGTTGAAACAGAGAGCAATGCTTTAAGGGGGAAAAAAATACACCCAACCCCACAACAGCAAATAAGATATAAAACAGTGATGCAGACTATAAACAGCCTGAAAAACCTGAGGTTTTGTTTTATTATGAAGCTATCAACACAAACAAAAGAAACAAATTATTTTTAAAGTTCAGCTATCGAACTCGGGAAGAAAATCAAAAGTGCTTTTCCCTGCTGCTCTTTTCAATATTCACTTCATGTTTGATTTGGAAGTGAGATTCATCTCCACTCTCAACTGTGCTCCACTTTTATCTTAAGTATTGCTATTTCCAAAGGAACAAAGAATATTTCTTATCGGCGTCTTCCGGCTGGACTTCCTAATGCATTTGATTTCCAGCTATTAACCCGGGAGCTCTATATTTGCAATCACTTTGTGGTTTCCCAGACCCCACAGGTTTAGGAGTGCATGGACGTTCTGACAAAGATTATGGTTTTATTTTGTGCTCAGCAGTGTTTGGCAATATCCTTTTGGCTCGTGGCACTGGGGGATCAGCGAGTCCAACCCCTGCCCATCCATTGGGGCTCTATTTGTGCTCAGTGAAACCCCCAAAACACCGGGTTTTGACTGTTTTAGGGCAGAAATGAAGAATCTGTTGTCCTCACATCAACAGGGATATTCACAAGGAGTTATTAAAACATCCTCATGAATATTAAATCAGAAAATCATAAAGGCTAGAAAGGGTTGGATCATTGAGTCCACTCTTAACCCAGCACYRCCATAAAATTGCAAATAATTGCCARAATYSTCTCAAAATTTCCTAAAAWCTGATTCAGAAGTAAAAAMCCMTTCTTGAAKGWTTTTACTGTCRTGTCTGAAAACTGCARGAATTTGGTGGGGTCAGGGTGAGGAGCTGCTGGGAGCAGGATCAGAACCCAATCAAAAACCCTCAGGAAGGAAAATCGGATGTGAGAGGAGCTGAATTTGGGAATGATAAACCCCTGGAGCCAGGACAGAGCCCCAGCTGCCCCTGCTCTCCACAACAYCCCCTCAGGGCTTCTRGAAARTTYAGTTAAGATTAGAATATTTCAAGCYAAAGTTGGKAAAGGTTSTTTTCACTCACAGGCTGATTTACATCTCATTTCAAACAGTTTGTGAAGTTTATTACGAACTTTCAAATCACTCAGCAGTGCTTTCTTTCAGCTGGTAAATCACCAGTTTAACAGAGTGGTTTTCCTTTGATTTCTCATGGAACTATCAAATTTCAGGATGGTTTCCCTATCTAAAATCTTAAGGGATTGGTCACCAATTTACATTGGAAATTGAATTCTTTATTCCTGCTGCACATTTTTATACCACTCCTCCCAAGTGTTCTGCTGTGGTGTTAGGATTTATTGTTTGCATTTCTAGCAATAAAAAARGRAAATATCATCCTATTAATTGCTTTMTTCYAYCCCTCAGCTCAGATATCCATGRACTAAAGAAACTTTGTGTCACARAAGAYTATTTTKSTATTAACACACTCTCAGACCAAGCCCATTTGTGCTTTGAGGAATTCTCTGGTTTTTTGTTACATTAGCTTGGATTAAATTTTTGATTGTTTCCCCCAAAATATCTTTACAATCTTTTATTAAACCCAGGCAAATCATTTAGTAAACTTTAGAATCTTAAAACTGAGCAACAAGTGCCCCCAGACTCACTTTGGAGCGCATTTATTGRAACTGGCACAATTCCAATCAGCTTATTAGTTTTATAGATTTGAATTCTCCAGGCACAATATCAGAAATAACACCAAGTTTCACACCTAGCAGCATTTCTGKCTAGATAGAGTCAATCAAATAATCATTTGCATTTAAAACTGGTATAAAATTCCACGTTTTTCCCCTTCTAAATCCCTGCCTCTGTGCATTAGTGCCTTTAAAGCATAACTTGCATGAACTCCCTGTGCACAATCATGGGAAGATTATGTTTAAATCAATGAGGAAAATGTGTGAAACATCTGGAAGCGTTCACATTCCCACAAAAATCCTTTATCTGCACAGCCCATTATGTTGAAACCACAGGAAAAGCAATTTACCTCTCCAGCTATAAATTGTGTACAGTTCTAAAATCTTATCCAGAGAAAAAACGCATTGTCTTATCTACGAAATTCTCTAAGCAGCCCATAATTATTTACCATAATTTGCTGTTATTACCATTTGCAACAGAAAAATAAAGGATATTTCGGGTTAATTACATTATGCCTAATTTRCTGTTGCTAAATATAGCCTGGCCTCTAATGAATGTTGGACTGTGGGAAGGTGAGATGAAGAAAAGAGGATTTTTTTCAGCACATCTGGTTCCTGCTGTTCTTCTCACCATGTGGAGAGCCCTGGGTGGCTGCACACACCTTGTCCTTACCTTTGTGGCCAGAAGTTTATTTAYTTTTGCTGGAAAAACAGCAAAAATTTATTTTTGCTCTGCCCATTTCCTGACGCCTSCTGGGTTTCTCTCTCCGTGCACCCACTACCTACAATCTGCTGTGGTGGAAACAAACACCCTTTATCAATATAGGAACACAGAAAAAGTGGGTTTTTTAGATATTTATGTGCACCTCAGCAATTTTCTTCATTAGAAACACTACATATTTTGAATATTTTTATATTAGGAGATTCCATTTTCCTCGGCTGTTCCTCCCAGCAATTATAGTTTTATTGTAAAGACTTTTTTCTTAGGAAGATGAACGATGTCTGTGAAGGCCCTGGCTACTCCATCCATTAGGATTTTTTATTATTATTATTTTAAAGTCGTCTTGAAAACAAAATGCTAGAAGCAACCAGTGGCAGAAACCTGCAGATTTTTTGCTGGGTGGAGTAACTTCTGTTACTAAAAATTGCTGTAAAAAAGGGGCTTCACTCTTTGTATAAATGACACAGCTGCTGACATGAGGGATCTGTGCACAGCCTAAAATTAAATGCTATAAAATCAAAGTAATCAAAATAACCCATCAATCACGTTAAGATGTTAATTAGCAGCCCCTGACATTCTCAGCCTTACATTCTGATGGTTTAAAGAGGGTGAGAGGATCAGCGAACACACGTGATGATGTTACATAACAGTGCCTGAAATGTGGGMTCCAGGGGATTCATGGTTTTGTCACATTTCAGAAACTTTGGGAATGATCTGTCCCTTACAAACACAGGGAATGTGACTCAATTTATATAGAACAAGTTCAGAGATATCTGAAAGCTGTTCCTCGCTCTCAGTATTTGCCAGTCCTTTCCAAAACACACATTAATGTGGCTCTGTCCTATTTTTCTGTGCTATCAGGGCTCTTTTTTTTTCCCCCCCCACTTCGGTTTATCGGCTTCCACAGGGTGATTTTAGATCTCTGATTTTACAAGACAATTGATGTGAGAGATAAACATCTTCTGTATCTTTACCTAACACATAATTATACCAGCAAGGGTCCAAGYCTTACAACAAAGCCTTAAAAATGATAACTCGCTTCCCAGGATGTGACTGAGAGATTTAAATCTTCTCTTGAGGGAGAGTGGAAAGTACCAGTCCAGATATTTGAAGATGAACAGCGTGAAAATACATCAAATGCACTCAGGTAAGGCACAAGGATTGTGCTGTTATTAATTTTCAAACCTGCAATGGGACTCCTATAAAGATAAATTCAGGCCAGCTATCAAACTTGCACAGGTTGGGAAAGCTCTCTTTGGGAAGCAGTGGGAGGATTAGAAATGTGTCTGGACAAAATAAAGAAAAAGAAAAAAAGAGCTGAAGGCTCTGAAAGTTTGGAAACTAGATTTTATTTGTATTATTCTCTCCTTGCTATTCTTCTTCCTGTTGCTTTTCCTTATTCATATTTAATTGCTAAGCCTGTATTCTTGCGCAAAAGAATGAAGTTTATTCTTTAAATTTTCTTTTTTTTTTCCTAAAATTTCTTTGTCCAGACAGGAGGGGAGGGAAAGTAAATCCTGCAAGGAGTGTCCCAGTCCACAGTGAGAGTTGAGAAAAACGTGGGAGGGATCCTGAGCTCCACATGGCCTGAACCCCCTCCTGGGATTGCAATGCCCCTGGAAGGAATCTGTGCCATTAAAAATCTGRATCCCACATCTGTGGAGACAGCAAATGATGCATTTGGGATCCTGCCCTGGCATTGCACAGCTGGTTTTTGTCTCATTTGTTTGTAGGGCTACAAATTCCACTTTGAGCCATAAATCCACGATAACCCCCAAAACATCAATAAATATCCCCTGCTGCTATCCCAGAAGTCAGGGACATTCCTGAGTGCAGTCAGAAGTGATTCCATAAAATTGGCCAGTGATGGACCTGCTGCTTTGAGCCAGGCCCTTCTGTGGGAGCTGCAAGGTCAGGAATTCCCACATCCCACTTGGTGCCATCACTTTTAGGTGCTGCTGCACGAGTTTGACCATTTTTGATCTCAATTAAAAAGCAGAAGCAGCTCCGTGCACGTTTCAGGGCTAAATCCGGCCAGCAGCTGCCGAGGCAGAGCAGAGTCAGAAATCTCACATGAAGGATCTATTCTGGGTTGTTTTTTTGTTTTTTGGCACAGAAAGTTCATTAATCGTGTGTCGTGCCAGRCTTTTCACCCTGACAGGCTTTCCTTTCCCCACACCTCGATGTGTTTGTCCCAATTGATTCATTAATTCAGCCCCTCTCTCTGACACCCGGCACAGATGTACTTCAGGAGGAGCTCAGCTGATGGTGACAAAGTGTTTTTTGTGCTTTACTGGGAAATATCCTCAACTCTAACACGGATATTTGCAATTTCTGTGCTTTAGCAACGCTTTTATGTTGGCAAAATCACACCAAAATGCTTTCAAACTGCTGTTAATTGYGATGGAACAAAGGAGGACATTCCCCTCCCTTCCTCTTTCCCTGTAGGAATTCAGATTTACAATAAACAGCATCAACATCCCTGCTAAGTTTACCTGTGTATTTTACATGCTGCTATAAATATATATACATTAAAAAAAAAAAAAAATCAACTTTTCTAGTTTTTATCTTGGTTGGAACACACTGAAAACAGGAGCTGGAGGCTGAGCTTTCATCTGCTCTTCAGAGATCTCTGTCTTGACTCTTGAACTCCTGCTCACTTCTGCTCAGACAAGGGGCAGKGTTTCTCCTGACTGCCATGGGAACAAGATTGGGCCCTTAATGTGTGTTTGACACAGCAAAGCAGACTAATTGAAGTCAAAATGGTTTGAGAGGGCTGCTTGGGTTGATTTTAATGGGGATTTTTAAAGCTGTCATCCTTCTCATGATACTATTATTTTTTTTTTTTTCCTCTGGGATTTTTCCTTAGCAGCAATGTGAATTATAAGGTGTTTAATCAGCCTTYTGTGTTTGCCCAATGCCACAGAATCCATGCAGCTCACCAATTCTAAAAATAAACACAAATGAAAGCCAAGCCCTTTCTCTTCCCTTTCTTTAATCACATCCCTCCATGGRCAGGGAACACATTCTGCCCAGCTGAATTTCCCTTCCCTCAAACCCCATGAAAAGCAGACAGTGGTGGAGATGCATCTCCATGGCACAGGGAACTCACTTTGAAATTCAAGTGACAGCACACAGATTTTTTTTCAGATCTTTTTTGCAGCTTTAGAACATCAACTGTTCAATAACTGAAATCACAGTGGCCAGACCCCACTCTGGAAATTGCAGAATTAACCAGTGTCACCATTTCAAGAGGGTGTTTACCCCTGGGAAGAGGTCTGAGCCAGGTATGGGCATCCTGAAGCACCTTTCRTTTAGCAGCAGATATCAGTTTGATTAAAGTTAATAAAGCAAGAAGAGATTTAGCAAATGGAACTAATGTTCAGAGATAATTTCAGCCGGACTAAATGAACAAGAGATGTGGAGAAGTAATTACAGGAATTTGCTGGAGACCTCTGGGGTGAAATGCACATGACCACAGCACGCTGTGAGAAGGAACAGAATGAGAAACTAAACACAGTAATGGGATCCTTCAATTATCCAGGAGGAAATTGGGAACAGCCCGTGGCAACGCTGTCACTGTGACTGGAACAATGCAGGACGTTTTGGAGAACCTGGATGTGAGAGTTTGGGGGAAAACCCAGGAGCTGAGTTTTGTCAGGATCACAAATTTGGCTTTCTGAGGGAAGAATCACTCACACCAACACCCGTCCAGTCACAGAAAGGAATCTCTAAATCCTTGACGTGGGAAAACACCTCCAAATGTCCAAACTTTGATTCATCCCCCGCTTCTCAGCCAGAGCATTGACCACATCCAGCCATGGAGGATCTTGCTGCATCTCTTATGGTTTCATTTCATTTCTAGAACATTTAATTGATTTCATTTTCTTCTAGAATASTTTTTAGAAAGAAACAAGTTGTGATAAACAGAAGGGCTTGAAGCCATTCAGCAATTTTTTAACTTGAACTCMTCTTTGGCTGCTCTGGGTTAGAGCACGGTGGCCTTTGCTTACCCTGATGAACTCTGACTTTGAAAGGCTCTGACAGGACTCCGCTGAACTCTTTTAATCTAAGAGCATAACCTGTAATCAATAAGCGAGGCTTTTWAAATCATCAATAATTTATTCAGAATTATTCCCTTTTCCCAGCCTTCCAGGAACACCRCTCACGAGTCAACATAATTCCAGCATAAATAACACGTTAATTTTACCCTTCTCCAACGCTAATGTCGTTGCAGCAACAGGAATTAATCCTGAAAAGCTACAATTCATTCTGCTGGATGGAATATTAAAAGGCTGCTGGATGTTGTCGTGGTGCTCATGGCATTTTGGAGCTCGGAGCTTTCTGGGGTGGCTCTGACCTGACACGTCCCTGAGATTGTCACCAGGAAAGGGCTCCCTGCACATTTTGCAGCTCCTGAGCTCTGGGAGATGCTGTTCTCCTCTGGAAAGGGGCTGTGAAACCGTGGGCACCGAGGTTTGTGTGAGCTGTGTCTCTCTCTCACTGGTGCCTGGACAGATGTGCTCAATTTGTAATTCAAGGTTGTTTCCTCCACAGGCACACTCAGCAAATTCAGCACTTCAACCTCATTCTTTCCTCCTTTTAATGCCTAATCCACTCCCTAAAACAGAGGCTGGACAGAATTGAGAGGATCAAAAGCATTTATTTATTTATTTATTGCAGGGCCTTCAGGTGCATTCAGGGCAGTCCCACACCCACAATGGACAATGGCTCACGGGTTTTTCACCCTTTCTCACTTTTGTCCATTTGCACATCGGGATTTGCTGAATCCTCCAATTGCAGCTCAGCCAATGCAGTCATTGACTCCAAGTTGGCTCCCCCAATTCTCTGTTGTTTCCATCTCTTGGGGCCTGGCCCAGGGAGGTGTCCTTGAGTTTGGGGCTGCAGAGGAATTGTTTTGTGTAAAAATGGGAGAGCAGAAGCTCAGCACTGTCTGTGGAGTCTGGAGTTAAACACTGGGGAATAACAGGGGTGCAGAGACATGGAAATAGAGAAACTGAAATCCTAAGGAATCACTTTCCTTCCATCCTTCCTTCCATCCCCATTTCAATCCTTCACTTCACTGCCTTACCTATAACAACACAGATTCAGATGTATTTTTATACCTTAAAAAGAAAAAAACCAACCTTTTATGTTTCCAGCAAGAGTCACTGTGGTTAATTTACAAAGCAGGATCCAGCTGCACCCCCGACAAAGAATCACAGCAAATTTCCTGTGTGCGGGGAAATTCTGTAGATCCAGCATTATTTTAGGGAGATTCATTTGTCTGGCTGACATTTTAAAATAGTTGTATAAGCAGATCTCATGGGCTACTCTTGTAACAAGCATTAAAAAATCTATTCTGTACTTAGTAGGAAMTGGATAAAAAATTTAAGGGAATATAGCCAGGTGTGGGGATCTGCTGTGTGAACACACTCATGGAAGGTGACATCCTCAACAGAGCTGGTGGGCACTGAAAGCACAAAATTCCTGATTTTTTTTTTGCTGTGGATGTTGATCTGATGAATCTTGGTCCTGAGAACAGCACCCTGAGTGAGGAGCACAGATGGCTGCCTCTATTTCCAGCCTTAGRACTGGCCTCGTTTGATCCCATTTTACCTCAGGATTGCATTTYCACCCCACCCTCCAGCTAAGATGAAAATATAGGGGTGGGTCCCAGCATTTTGGGGCAGACACACCTCAGTGCCCTGCAGGATGTCACCCCTGCCCTGGGGACACTGACCCTCAGCACGTTCAGAGGGCTCTGCAGACCCAGAAAGGATTGAAACCATTTCATCTGCTGGGACCTGCTCTGCCCATCCTGCTGGACATTCAGGGCTGGAGCCTGAGTTTATTYCTGTTTGGCTGTTAATGATGGATTAAAGTTTATTCCTGYYTGGCTRTTAATGATGGATTAACAGGTARGAATTAATTAAYCAGGTAAGATCCCTCGAATGCCTAAAACCCTCCCTGGGTGAGCAGAGCCATGGGATCCTCCCTGCACAGCCCCCTCTGCTCCTGGGTCACCAAAACACATCAGGGACAGGGACATGAGCCTTTAGTTTTACAAAAACTGACAAAACTGAAACAATATCAGCAAGTTTTCCTTCCCCAGGGGCTGCAATGAATGATCCACAGGAAAGGGAATTTTTCAYGTTTTTAGCTCACCATTGTCTTCTTGTTTTGCTTTCACCTCCGAAACTTCTCTCCATTATTCTTTCTCTTGTGTGGATTACACAATTAAGTGACAAAGGCATGTTTTTGACATCTGTCTGATTTCCATGACAACAGATTATGAAACCAGGTGTAGCGAGCATGCGAGACGAAACCTGAGAAAAATGATGGAGCTAAATGAAGATTTAATCARTGTGAAGAGCAGCAACAAACAGGGGGAAGGAAAGACAACACAAAGGTATTTCCTTTTGAGAAGACATGTATTTTTTTATTTCCTTTAGAGAAGACATGTGCTTTTCTATTTCCTTTATAGAAAAAAAAAATATTTCTCTATTTCCTTTATAAAAAGCATGCGATTTCCATTTCCTTTAAAAAAAAAAAAAAAAAAAAAAACATGTATTTTTTTCCTTTTCCTTTATAAAAAAAACACTCATGGGAAGAGGTCAGGCTACTCTCCTTGCCTGTGGGTTGGACAAGTCATGAATCCAGATGGAAGTGAGAGATTTTTACGCTTTAAAGAAAATATTTCCATATTCAGAAAGGTGATTGCTGGAAACACAAAAGGCACAAAGGGAATCTGTGAACTCTCCATAGCAGTGGAGAAGAACAGSTCAGAGAAACATCTCCCAGCCTGGTCCAGGGAGAGCTGCTCCTCACTGGGAATGGGAAGGATTCCATGGTTTTCCCAAATCCCTCCAAGCCCAGTTTTCTGCCATATTCAACCCACAAACACTGAAAATTCCTCCATTCTTCAGCCCCTGATTTCAGCTTCAGCACTTTGCTTGCACTGCTGGCTTAAGTTCATAAACTATGTCATAACAGGCTAAGCTGGACATCTTGAAGGGCTGCCAAAAACAGGGCAAGCAAAGAAAATAACTGTAATCCACAGCCTTAGGAAAAGAAGGGGCATAAATAAATTTTAAAGCCATGAGCACACAGAGAAAGAAAGCACGGGAAGAGCCCAGAGTGAGTGAGTAAAGAACTGGTATTTAGGCTCCCTGTTRGGATTCCAGAGGCAGACAGTGACTAATGAGGGAGAGGCTGGTGTTGTCTGATTTTCAAGGGATAACTCGTATCCATCCATTCCAGTGGAGTAATTCTGAGCACACCAGGATTTCCCTCTGAAATTCTCTTTCTGCAGGCGAGGGGGTGCCGCTCTGGGGAGCGTAATTCACTGGCTTGGCTTGCAGTGGGGACCGGGAGAGCGGTCAGGGAGAAATCCACGTGAATTTCGGGACATTTGTCAGCGGTGTTAGGAGTTCAATTTGGCACAGGCAGGGCCATAATAACGCCGCAGTTACTTTGGGGCCCTCGCACGTCGCGGCATAAATCTCGCACTGGCTCAATTTGTGTTCGTTTTATGGGGGAAACATTAATAGATTTTTAATATAGTGGCACAAGATAAAACGAGCTTCAGCGACATCAAAAAGAGGAATTGGCTTTGCGCAAGGCGCGGGGAAAGGCGCTGCTGGTGTTTTACACTGCGTTGGGGAGCTGAAAAGGGTCGGGGCTGGTGGAACACGGGTTACACGGCCTCCCAGAWTTGCTGGATGTAGTAAAGAGTTGTTTAGAGGAGCAGAGACTGAGAAATTCAGGTTTATGTGCAGCTGGCAGCAGCTGAGACACTGCAGGGCTTCCAAAGCACCTTAAAACCAGCCTGCACTGACTGCATCCATTCCATCTCTGGTGTTTAATCCAAATTAATTCCAAATCTCCCACTTTCTGCACTGTGTTATTGCTGTAACYGACTGGGAAGTTCAAAGCACTCAGSTTGGTGTTTAGKGTCTGGAATYACCCTCACTGCTGGAGATGGGGAATGGCCTCCTGGAAACTCTTGTGAACGTTGTCCATCAACAGAGAATTGGCAGACGGGAATTTTCCTCCACAGGGCGACGTTTGCTTGTGGACTGTGAAAATCTGTAGGACCTGTGGACAAAATTAAAGATGAAAAGTGAATATTGAAGCACAGGATCTGGGCAGTTTCCATCAGCTGAGCTATCAGCTGACTTCTAGATTTATCTGGATAAATAAAAGAGGGATTTCTCTGTTTCTTCCATCATTGTCATCACTTTGCTCATTAATATTTCCCATTTTTTTGTCTACAAGCTCCTCTTTCTCGGTTTCTATGCTGCCCAACCAACTCTTCATCCTGAGGGTTAATGTTAAAAYACGGAAATGCTGAGATTCCCTGCTCTGGGCACTGCCCAGGAGCCTTTCCCACCTGTGCCAGGGGAGGAGCAGCAGGGCCGTGGCACGGGGTTAACCCCGAGCGTTATTTCGGGTGGCTGGCGCACTCTGCATGCAAACGGCGTCRCAAATGTTATATGGAGTTATAAAGTTAATATAAAAAGCAGATGGAGAGAAATTAAAAGAAATAGTCAGGGGAGAAGAGATGAGATATAAAAATAGATGGAACTGGTGAAGCATGGAAGTTGCAGAAAAGCTGTTCCAGATGCCAGGAGCTACTCCAGAGAGAGGGCTCGTCCCAGCRACAGGGAGTGCCAGGGAAGAACACAGAGACATTTAAGGGATAAAGGAAATCTGCAAAAATCCTTGAATTTTTGCCTCCCAAGCACTATTTGGAATTCTCATGTCTTGCAAATTGTGCAAACTTTAAAAAAGCAGCAATACTTACCCTCGATATCAGCAGTTAGAAGAAATCTCACACCTTATTTATTAATCTTGTRTCTGGAAAATACAGAAAGAAGTTGGTTATTTTAAGGCAGCAAACAAGAGCAGAAGAGTGTACGTACATAACTTGTGGTGCACATAGCATGCTCTGAAACCCAGAAAATCTTTACATGTGCTTGATTTGTTMAAGGTCTTAGCACACACACAAATTTACCTCATAATCCATTTATTTGGCCAACTCTGGGATTAAATCGTGTGGGTTCCATTGTTCCTTCATTGCATCTGCTGAGCAGCTCTTCCTGAAGGAAAACACTCCCTGCAGTACTTCTGGATGGAAAAACAAGGCTCTGTGCCCTCATACAGATATTAATTACATCCTCGTTTTCCTCCAGATTTCCAATCCTCTCCCTGCCCTAAGTGGTTAATAAGGGTGAAACAGGAAAAGGTGTCCCTGTGCTCTAACCTGGCTATAACACTGATGAGTACAGCTTTATTAGGAGAAGCAGATGTTGTCTCACACCCTGGAGGGGGCTCTGATAGTGAGCGCTGCCTCTCAAATCTGCTGGCAACACAATTGAGTATTTCCATCTCCCCATCCTGCTGCCATTCCCTCTCTCACACAATGAGATGTCACCCTGTGATCTCAGCTCTGTCCTGGCCCCAGCATGAGCCCAGCCAGCCCGACCAGCTTTGCAAACCCTTTAATGGTTGGGGTATGGCAGCCTCTGAGGCAGCACGAGGGGATCCCAAATGGGATCAGGGAATGGGTTGGGCTGGAAGGACCTTAAAGATAATTCAACCCCATCCATGGGCAGGGACATCTTCCTCTATCCCAGGGTGCTCCAGCCTGGCCTTGGGCACTGCCAGGGATCCAGGGGCAGCCACAGCTGCTCTGGGAATCTGTGCCAGGGCCTCCCCGCCCTCCCAAAGAAGAATTTCTCCCCAATATCCCATTTAATCTACCCTTCCCCAGTCCAAAACCATTCCCCCTTGTCCCATCTCTCCACACCCTTGTGCAAAGCTCCTCTCCATCCTTCCTGTAATCCCCCTTTCCATACTGGAAGGCAGAGATCCTGCCTGGAATGGGTACTTTCCAGGCTGAAAAGTGTTACATTCCTTGGGAGCCAAATTGCTTCCCAGAAGGTTTTTTTCAGCTGGAGAGGCTCTCTGCAGCAGTCTCCCCATCAATACCACGCTCAGACRAAGCAGGAATGTAGCAATTAGATGACATTTGTGGCCATTACCATCAGAGAACAGTGTATTAATGATGTTACACAGAACCATTTCCCAGTATTTCCTTAGAAACTCTTGTTGGGTCTACCCATAAAYGTCTCATAAAAGCTATAAATATTCAAGAAAGGAAGTCAGTTCCATGTAAAGACCTCTAATAGGCACTATGAATGAATTCTGAGCCATATAATAGCCAGGCACCTGTGAAAAATGGCAAGAGGATGTGATCTATACATTATATATGAGGCACTTTGCTACAGCTGCGAAGATTTGGAGTTATTCAGCCGAGCTAGAAAATTAAAACAAGAGAATAGGACAAGAAAGGCATGTGAATTAAGTCTTGTGTGGTGCTGCTTCTTACTCAGCGATCATTAGGATAATTTGTTTTGCGCAAAATAGATTTATAAAAGCTCGTAAATTCCGGTTAAATGCAAATTCCCATCGCTGGTATTTATTTAACTTTCTGCAAGTTACTCGCAATGGGTTTGTGAGCGGAGTAGATGAATCCTTCCAGCCAAATGCAATGGGCAGGGCTGGACACTGAGATGTCAATGAGCTGTGTTTTGGTTGTATTTTGGGTATTTTTAATACACAGCTAATAAAATCACAGTGAAAATAATATTTTAAATGATACTGAATTTTTGGGGGGTTTTCTCTCTCCCCTCCCTTCATTCTTTTCCTTTCAATCAGCAGCAGCAGCAAAACTTGCTGCAGGTCCTTGGCTTCTTTTGACACCAATAAAARTTTGTCAGGAGCCCTGAGGAAAGCAAAATTAACAGGACAGGTCTGGGTTTAGGGGGAGCTGCCTGACATGACCTGSAGATTTACAGGATTATGGGGCACAYGGCCTGAACCCACAGAGCCTTTTGGGACTGWTGGACCCACAGTAAATGATCCTGAYTGAAAAYGTGGCTCRTGAGCAGCCTCAGCACAAGATCTGCATGTGAGGGATGACCTGGAGCAGTTCCTGACTGGAACTCATTGCTCAGGGCCCCCAGGGATGATCTTTCACCAACAAGGGGCTCATCTCTCCAGTTTTGGCGTGCTGTAATTGTGGGATCCGCTGACAGGATCAGCCATGCCCTGAGCCAGCCCAACCTGCAGCAATCCCAGCACCATCACCCTGCTGGGCAGCTCTGGGCTTCCTCCTGCACAATGTGCCTGGAAAGGAAAGATAAAGAGGGCTGCATTTTCCTCTTTTGTCTCRCAGATCTGCTTTAGGAAGGCTGAAGAAATTCCTGGTGTCTGGAAAAACAGCAATGAGCAAGCCTGGTCTCCACTCCACAACAGCATCCACTGCCGAGGGTGAAATCTCACAGCAAAATCAGACAAGGAGCAGAAGATTTCGTGTTTCTCTGATCATTTGTGTTAAAGCCTGACCCAGCAGCTCTCTGAGAGCCACAGCAGCCACTCCTGTGCGGGGCAGCTCCAGGAATCCAGGGATGGTAGAAAAAAAGAGGTCCCTTGTCCCCTTCCCCAGCTGTGTGACACCAACCCCTCCTTCACTCCTGGGCCGGGTGCCTCTGTTTGGGAGCACCATCCACGGGATTGTGCTGAGGAAATCTTTGTGCAGCTCTTCCTCCACCCGAGCACTGAGTGCGAGAAATGCTCCCTCTACCCCGAGCATCGTCAGAGCTCTCTTCAGCACCAAGGACAATTCCAGCGCTTTCTGCGGAGCCTTCCACCTCCTGAAAAGAGCC
>NW_026623583.1:619050-626721 GCF_030028575.1 Malurus melanocephalus | reverse complement strand
TTTTTTTTTTCAGCCTTTCCCAGCTGGTGGTTTGCGGTGTTTCAGGGATGAGGTGGGTACCACATTGAAATGCTTCGGAGGAACAAGCAATCCGTGTAGCAGTGATGGAAACAAGAGCCACAAGCAGGGGTCACCGTCATCAGGGGGGTGTGAAACATGCCTAATGAGCTGCTCTCCTTGCTAAATAAATAATTAATGAATGCATTCGCTGAAGACAAACGCTGTCATGATCTCCAGGCTGAAAAAAAGCTGAGCAGAGCATTGTTAAAAATGTTCTTTTAAATGTTTGGGCCACAGGAAGCAGCAGCTGCATGCAAACAGACCTTGGCTTTCTGGGAGTTAAGGGACTTCCCAAATCATCATCTTCTTTTCCACTCTCTGGGAATGAAAAATTTTCTTTCATTGATGCAGCAATCTGTGGGTCTACACGGGCATCAGTTACCTACAAAATCTGTCTCTGACAWGGAAGGAGGTTTTTGCTTCCAGTGCACCTGAATAATTTCCACAGTTTGGCTTTTCTGGATGCCTCAGCGATTTGGAGCGGCCCTTTGGCTGTTCTTGTTCTTCTTTCTGAACAGATTTTCATCTCCCCACCTGAGCAGAAGCACAAGCTGCAGTGGAAGCACCAGACCCTTCTCCAGCCACAGACTCACAGCTTTCCCCAGGGACCATCCCCTCTGCAGAAAGGAATAAAAACCCCCCACAAAATATGAATATCCCTGCTGCTCTGCAGTGGGAAGAATTTCCATCTCTTGTTCTCTGGCTGAAGCAAAAAGGGGCAAAAAAKTCCCTTCTCATGATAATGGGAAGAAAAGACAACGCTACAGCAATTGTGGAATTCATCCCAAGGGAGCTGGCAATGCTGGGGGACACCASTGTGAGATTTTTGGGTCAGTTCTCACCTTGAGGAGTCACCAGCAGTCCAAGTGCCAGGCTGAAGCCTTGGCTGGTATAAATCAGCCTAAACACATCAGCTTGGATTCCCTGGGGCTGAGATTCCAGCCCTGCCCAGTAAAGCTTGGCCTTGGGAAGGTTTCTCCAGGCTGGGAGATGCTCTGTCACCGCTTTGGAGGGAAGAAATGGACACTCAGGGAGGAATGGAAAGAGAACTGAGTTCATTTTCAGGTTTGTGGGAGTCTTTTATCATTCAAACCCCGATGGAAATGATCTCCTTGAAGATTATAACACTCAGACAGGAACCAGGCACAGCCCGGCCCTCAATCGTTCTCAAAATTGATATAAAATACAGCGGAGGAGCTACAATATTAAAAATAAAAAAGCTTCCCAAGAAGCTCATTCTCAAGCATTTTGGCTCCGATGTAAGGAAGATATTTTATGTGTCAAAAAATCCACWGTGCTGGGTCTTGGCACCAGTTTTGAGGGAAGGGATTATTCCGTGGCTGTGGTTGTACATCACCCAGCAAAGGGAAGACCAAAGCTATAATTAGGACTCTCCCAGTGCCGTGGTGTTGGGTATCTTTGGAGAATTGTCACAGCCCACATGCTTGTCCATATGTTTTCCCGTGAAGGATGATTAATTCTCCTCTTGTTCAATACAATGCGTGCTTTATGCAGGGAATATTTCTTTACCAGCAGGAAAAATCCGACTTAAAAGGAAAATAAAGCTCCTGATCCCGCTATTCCCGCGGGGAAGATTCAGCCCGGTAAAAAGCATCGAGGTCTTAATTTCCAGGAGTTGTTTATGGAGAGAGGAGGATTCCAGACGAGGCAGGGGCTGCTCAAAATGTGGCGGCAGCAGAGTCCGGGGCTCCGGGAAGTTTAAAATGGCTTTTCCCTCCTGCGTTAATTCATCTTGGAGGGTGAGAGCATCCCCCGATTGCTGCGGGGCACAGAATCGCCCGAAAATTTGGGATTGTGGATGCGGGGACAGAACTCCCGCTCTTCTCAAAGTGCCTGAGCAAAGGAGCGACCTCTGACTTATTTTACTAATCCCTCCCAAGCCGCGTTTGCTCCCAAGGAATGCTCGGAGCTCTTGTTTAAATCTCAGCCCGATGTTTTGAGGTGGGAATTCCGTGCCCTCCCTGACCAGCCCACACCCCCACCTGCCCCGGCGTTTTTACCAGCAGGGAAAACAGCTAAAAATTACAGTTATTAGTCACTATTCTCCCCTTCTTCTGAGTCATTAACATCAATTACCAAGCACTGCATTGTCAATTAAAACTATCACTTGCCGCTATTCACTGCTAATGTGCTAATTGTCATCAATTTACTGCTTCAATTATGTGGTCATACACTTGCCTCGAGGTATGGGGATGTGATAGAAGGATGTGGAGGAGAAACAAACTCTCTCCGGTTTTAATGCGGGGAAAGAAACCTGGAGAGAACCTGAACACGCTGGATGGAGTCGCAGAGTTCTGGAGAAAAATAATTCTAACACACAGATAATGGTGAGGGGGAAAAAAAACAACATTTAAACTGAATGATTTACAAGGCCCCTTTTTATTCTTGACCCTTCCACYGAAAATGTGGTGTTATTTCACCTGCAACAGATCCATGCATCTTGCTGGCTCCGTGATCATGTATATATTTTTTTTGCCTAATTATATCTGATTGCTTGCTGCATGTTGTACTTCCTAACGAGCATTGAATTATTAATCTGCTGCCGAGCCTTTCTCAGCATACAAAAGGGAAAGATGTCTGGTGTCATTGAACACAGCCTATTGTGTTCCCTTCAAGCAGCAGCAAACTTTGGGATTCAGCAGTGTGCCACATTCCTGCTACACACACAGCCGAGTTCTCTTTGACAGGTTTTAAATAATATGTTTTTGGTGTGCTTTATCTGACACTAAGCTGCCCTGAAAATAGTAGAGTAAGTCTGCTAGTGAGAATGAAATCAGACAAACTCCTAAAAAAAAAAAAAAAATCCCTCCTGCCTCTATTTTTCAGTCCTTAGGCAAATAACCTTGTAGGCTGCATGGAAGGGTTTGATTCCTTTCATGCAGCTGCTCAGCAACCCAAGGAAATAAAGCAGAGATGCTTATCTGGAGCAAGGGCCCAGGGAAAACGATGGATCCTTTTCCCAGCAAAGAAATGGGGATTTTTCACCTAAAATTGAGGTGGGCACTTGATTTTCACATGCAATATTCGCTCGTGATGGAGAATTGGGGGTGGAATCTTAATCCCAGTCACCCTTGGGCCTGGCACAGGGTGCCCAGAGCAGCTGTGGCTGCCCCTGGATCAGGTAAACAGTATGAGTTTCAAATGTTTTCTAACTGTGGGGTGAAACATTTCTTTGGCCTGTTGTGACAGAAACATGGGCTTCATTTGAATGAAACACGAACTTCATTTGAACTGGGTGGCATCAATTTTGGTCAATTTTTTACCATCTCTAGGTTTTTCTTTTGGTTTTGCTGATTTGTTCTCTATTCTCTGACAAAAATTTCTGGGAAAGAGCAACCCAATAGAGGCTGCGGGTTCGGTGTGTTTTAACTGCTGCTTGTTGAAATTAGTTTAATATAATAATTACTTCTTCCTCCAAATATGCCTTTTGTGTGAAGTGATTCAGGAACGCAGCTGTCAAAGGGGAGGAGGAGGAGGAGGAGGAGGAGGAGGGAAGTTCTGAATAATGAGGTGGGGATGAGGCACGGTGGAGTCACTGTGGGAGGGCAGCAATCCCAAATCCTCCCCTGTGCCCCACAGAGCTGCTCCTCCAGAGTGTCCCTGTCCCACTCGGGGTGGCTGTGAAGAGTTGGGACATCAGGGCAGCCTCTGGGCCTCCTCTGGAAATGAAGCTTAAAATGCACTTTCAGCATCTTTAAAGGGAATGCGAAGACACATTTTGTTGGTGTATAAATATCTCCGAGATTCCCCAAAGTGACTGCAACATTTCGTGTCTGTGCTCTGCGTTCTCACTTTGTGGCACTGCTGGGGAGAATCCCAGGATGGTTTGGGTTGGAAGGGACCTTAAAGATGACCCAGTGCTACCCCAGACATGTCAGGGACACCTCCCACTGTCCCCAATGTCCAGCCTGGCCTTGGGCACTCAAAGGGATCCAGGGGCAGCCACAGCTGCTCTGGGCATCCTGTGCCAGGGCATCGCGACCCTCCCAGGGAGCAATTCCCTTCCAATATTTACAAATCTTCATGCCTGGACATAGGGAATTGCAGCCAGGTAAGGTGGTTGTCTGTGTTTTAATGTGACAAATCTCCAAACCACTGTTCTCCTCCTGATTTTCTTCTCCCAGCTGTAAATTCCCACTCCAGGCGTAAGAAAGCTTTTCCTTTCCATCCCATGCTGCAGACCCCGCCTGAATTCCAATTAAGATGTTGATTTATTTGAACTGTAACAATAAAAGCAGTGACCCTCCTTTATTAACGGCAGGGGAGGGGAGGAATAYACAGCCCATAAATTACATCAGCATCGGGTGCTCAGAGGAGAGCTTTGGGTAGATCTGAAAGGACAGAAATAAAAGAGGGGAAAAATCAGGTATTGTGGTTAGAAAGTAACTGGGAATTGCTGGTTAATCCAGAAACGTAAATAATAAGTAATTGCCAAAGTACAAGCTGCTTTTTGGGTTTGATTTGGATTTTTCTAAGGGTGGGAGAGCTTTTCTTCCTCAAACCACCTGCTCTAGGCCTAGAAATCACTTCGAAAAGTTGAATACGTCTCTTTTTGCTCTCGAAAACTTTCATCCAGTTTTATTATTTGGGAAGGTAATACTGCAAATACAGATGGCATTTACCCTTGCCTTGTTTCCACCCAATCTGTTCTCTTTTCTGGGTTAATACCTTCTCCCACTCTGCTCTTCTATTTCAACGAAGAGTTTAAAAATAAAATGGCAGATTTCTCTTTGCTTTTCCTCTCTGCTTCTTCACATTTATATTTTGACTTTGTTACCTTTGGCTCACCTCATCTGCCTACATAGAAAGCTTTTTTTGTTTGTTTGTCAGATCTCTCCACATAACTTTTCCTAGAACTCAGGGAAAGCTGTGCTTAAACAACTTTCATGCCTTTCAACTGAATTCATGTGCTCTTAKCTCATTTTATTCTTTATAATTTTAAGATTTATGGTTTACAAACAGAAGAGAAGCAAGGAGTTAAGGGAAACAAAAAACAGGAGGGTGGGGAGAAGAAATTCTGCATTTTAGTTTTGGTTTCTGCCTAAAAGGATGACACTTGGTCCATTTTTCTCCAGCACAATGGAAGATATTGAATTTGGAGATTCAAGCATGAAGTAAAAATTGGCAGGAAAAAGATCAGTTTAGTGAAATTCAAAGCAAGTTCTCACAATGAAATCATGTGGGGAGTGGAGGTGTCAGATTCAACTTTAATAGAACTTTTTTCCTTAGAAATTTTTTTTTAATGACAGCATTTTATTCAAAAGCCCCACAAACATTTCAAGAAGAAAACATTGTTCACAGTGTAAAGTTCAAAYGAAGCACTTTGAAAAAAGGAGTGAAACTCTTCTGTCTCCTTCCACACATCATCCTTCATTTTGGAAGTGCTCCAAAAGGAATCATCTGAGCCTTTCAAATCAACTTGTTTTACTTTCTTGTTCTAAAGGCATTCTTTCAGCCYGACTCTATTTTGAACACCTTCACTCTCCCTAATAATCATCTGCTTGATGGCTTTACCACRRCTAGAGYAAAAAATCAAATTCTCCAGCTGCAATTTCGAGGCTTCCCTGTCCCAATAATATTAAAAAAAAAAAAAAAGGTTCCTGCCAGTCCCTGCTGTCATTTGCAAACTTTGTGTCACATTTTGTCACAGCGGGGATCAATATTTGCCACGGTGCCAAGGCAGCAGCTCCATATGCCGCCTCTTCTCGTGGAGGCCGTGCCAGAAATAACTCGTGGTGCAGCTCCTGGGGGAGMTGGGGCTGTGGAGATGGACAAATGGAGCTGCTCTGCTGGTCCAGCACCCATGGTCACCTTTCTGCTGCTCCAAAAGGCACCCAGAGCCCCGCTGGGGTGATTTGGGGTGCGCGGATCTGTGTTTCAGCAGGAGTTGGGTGGGTGTTTGGGTGCTCAACATCACCCCAGCATTCCTGCAGGCTGATAAATCCACAAAAAGCCTGCAATGACCCCAGTGCTTCCCTCTGTACTGCTCAGCACGTGTTGGGGTCTGGCTGTCTCCCTGTAGCATCTGCTCCCCATTCCCAGCCCATTTTGGGGTGCTCCTGTGGGATCGGGGCCATTCCCCACTGCTCCGCTCCCTTTGCTCATCAGGCACAGGGTGACAGTTCTGTGGAGGCCATGGAGGCACTAATTACCAAACAACATTTGCTAATTAAAGCCTGCTCAGCTCTCATCTSTCTCCGAGCACCAAGGCAAGAGCAGCAGGTCCAGGTTTGGTCCAGGTTTGTCACTCGAGGATGGGCATGGAAGGGAATTCATGGTGTGCTGCTCCTTCTCCATCTCTGCCAGAGCCATTCCCCAGGGAATTCACCTTCCTGAGAGCCCAAAATGATGCCAAAATGTTCCCCTTGACCTGATGGATCTCATAAACCCAAATGTGTCCAATAAAGGCACYGCTATGGCCAGAGAGGAATTTTTATTCACACACCACTGGCACAAGGGGTTTTCTGGTGGCTCAGGGTGTTGGTTTGATATCAAACCCATTAATTTAAATGAATATTGAATTTCCATCTGCAGCTACTTCCTGGTATCAAAGCCACTTTGGAATCTGAGGTGTTGATGATAATCTGGTCAAGTTTTTTGAATTTTTTCCTGACGAGAAATGAAGGACAGACAATTGCTGGATCCCTTTGCTCTTTAAACCACTTCCATGACTTTGAGCTTCTCACATTTAGGAATCACCCCAGGCACTGCATATCCATGAAATGTCTTTTCTTTTTCTCCTTTCCACACCGCGGGATTCTCAGTTAGGTGTGGTCAGGCACATTCAGCCACAATTTGTTCCTGGGAAGGATTTTTTTTTTTTTTCCTTTGGGTCCTTCATGGTGTTCTTTCTCACATTTCAGGATTTTCCTGGGAGCAGAGGAAGTGATTTGAATAGGAATTTCACAAAAATGAGCTGAGTGGTTGGTAGGTTCTGAACACAGAATTTTTATTGCTGCATCATCCATCCCTTCTCATTGCTGCAACACCTCTCTGCCACTCACATCTTCCTTTTCCTTCTTACAGAAGATGCCAGAATGCACAAAGAGRGCCCAGAAATCCCTGTGGAGCAGATTTTCCTGGGAGCTGCTCCCTGAAGAATGGGATTCAGCTYTTCCCAGGCAAAGGAAAGAATTAATAGTGACTCTCTCAAACCGAGGGCAGGATCTCACCAACTCAGCATTTTCCTTCTGTATTTTTGTGGTCCCAACCCTTTGCTTTCGTAACCTTTTTCCTTATAAAGTGTTTTTCACCTTATATTATTTTATATCCCATTTATTTTTTGTTTTCCCCATATTACTCACCACTTTTCCACAATGCAGTGGTCTGGGAATCTCTGGGAATCTCTGACCTCTGGAAATCCCTTCAGGGGAGATTATTCTGCAGCAGTAACCTGGTCCCAGAGCCAAAGCCCTCTGAGCACCCAGGGAAGGGCATCATCCCTGATGTATTAACGTGGTTTGATGCCACCATTTCAGCAACTGGAGATGCAGATGTGGAAGGATAYGTGCAGGCAGAAAATTAAATTGTGTAGATCAGGAGCATCTCAGGGTTGATTAAATGAAATGAGAGTGCATTTCCTCTTTCATA
>NW_026623583.1:596130-617695 GCF_030028575.1 Malurus melanocephalus | reverse complement strand
TTTGTTTTGCCTAAAAATTTCTAAAGCGGCTTCCATTCCATTTGTGCCATCCACTCTTAATTCCCTGGGGATAATTTCGTTGTGCTCAGTAGGGACAGCGAGTTCTTTCCTTTCYCCTGCCTGTTCAGAGCAGCAGCGGGATAAAAACAATCAGGGAAAATATAGCAACACTTGTGCTCCAGTAGGAGCTGTTATCATCCAAATTAGCTGATAAAAGCATTCTTGAGAGTGATTTGGTATTGAAGTCCACACAAAAAAAAATGGTTTAAAGGTTACATCTGAAAAAAAAGAACTTCTGAGTACAGATTGTTGCTGCACAAACGCCTTGGAGGATCTGGGAAGATCAGGTTTAACAGTGCCTTGTTCTCCCCATTTCCCTCTCAGATCTTTTAGTACCCATCTTCCACAGTAATCCAAGGGATGTGACAACATTTTGAAGTTCAGATCTGGTRTGGAAACAGCTCTGATCCTTCTGCCTCCACAGCCACATGTATGAGAGAATTAAAAATATATAAATATATAAATAAAATATTTACTCCAGATCATTGTTTCTGCATTTAATTCTGTATTTATTTGTTTGATAAGACTCACCAGTCAGGTGCTCGGGGCACTCCTGGCTATTAATTGCAAGCTCAGCACGCCACACAATTAAGGAAAACAAAACAATAACTGAAAAGCTTCACAAATAAATGGGAAACTAGGAAAATCACTATGTATGTTTACAATCACTRCAGAAGTCACCAAAATCATGTGTTGGCACCGGAGATGGGCTGTGAGAGTGTCAGTGAAAATCGGAAGAAAATAAAAACCCTCTAACACTGTATTTGATGTGATAGAAAATCAGGCATTATTTTAATTACTGGCCAGGGTGTGCCAAGGGAAATATTCCAAACACACACGTTCTTTTACTGGTTTTCCTCTGAACTTTATACAGTCAAATTCATGGGGATGTGTTGTTCCAAAGTCCATTGGTCCAGAGTTGAACATCCCCCAGTATTCATCTTCCTATTGAACCCCAATTTCTTCACCTCCAATGTTAATGAAATCTTCATTCCTTGATTTTCTTTGTCTTTTTTTTTCCCATCTGGATGTCTCCAGACCTGCCAGAAGCTCTGGGGTTGATGTTTGTAGGTGACCACTGATGTTCTGTTGATGTTTCCTTGATGTCCTTCATCTTTTTGGGGATCTTTTCAGCTGCTCCCAGACCGTTGATCTCCGTAGAGTGATGCTTTATCTCCTAAAAAAAAAAACCTTTAAAAAGCATTTCCTTCCCCAAAGCAAGGTCAAACTGAGCTTCACTAGAGAAATAAATCTTCAAAGCGAATTTGTTCCCAAGCAGAGGGGATGGGGCAGGGAGGACACCAAGGATTGGGGGACCTGAGCAGCCAAAGCACAAATGTTCCTCCAACCCAAACAATCCCCTTCAACCTCCATGAAAATTGCCCTCACAGGCAACTTTGGCTCCCGAGACATCTCTTCCATAGTTCTTACAGCACAAATGGCCCCTCATTGTTCAGTTTTAAAGAAAATAAATGATGCTTTCAGCCCGGTGCTTTTCATTGCCGGTGACTGATATCAGCGAAGCGCTGGTGCCGGTTATGTCTATGGAGATACAGCCTTGCAGTGCAGATGTGTTATTTAAATTACAATGCCGGGAATACATTTGTGTCAGGAGCTTTCCATCTCCTGCACCAAGCAGGAAAGTTCTGAGGGGAAGAAAGCCCTGTTTTTTTTTCCCCAGCACCGCTGTATTTTCCTCTTTCCACCAGTCAGTTTGTTACATCTGAAGAGCTTACTCATGCATCCCCATCCAGTTCATTTTTATTACAGCTCTGTGTTTGTTACAGATAAGCTCCGAGGATGCAGCTGAAAGCTGGGCTCTTTCCAGTTTCCATGTTTTTGGTTTTTTTTTAATTTTTTTTTCCCCAGGTTTTAATCGTTATATAACATTGTGTTATGACACAGCCTCCCTCTCGCTGAAAGAAAATTGCTAAACCTGGTTTATCCAATGTTTGAAGGGTACAAAGTTCAGATAAGAAAAGCTGAGATAGTAATCAAAAATGTCAGTGAGAATTATAAGTTTCTGGAAGCATAAAAGAGTGTTTCTTATATTTCTTTCCTCTTTTTCCCCTTTTTCTCACAGTATTCTGATTTTCCAAATTCTTCATATTTGGGGAAATCTCTTCCTCAGGGACTGCTCCTCTTTTCCATTTTTTTTTTTTTTTTTTCATTTCTGAGTGGTCATTTTTGAGTGGTCATTTTTGAGTGGTCATTTTTGAGTTGTTAATTTTTGCCCCTGCCCTGTGTGGGGCAGCCCCTGAGTGTCCCCATTTCCCAGCAGGAGGGAATTTGTGTTTAGCACCGAATCCCAGGGATGTTTGGCCCCATAAGAGGCACCAGAAAGGATGAGGGGAGAGCCCTTTCTTGGAGGCACAGACCAAAAAAATACAGGGAAATTATTTTTAAATATTAAGGGGGAAAACAAATTTACAATGAGGKTATTGGTCACTAGGACAGGCTGCYCTGAGGGGCTGGGGACATTCTGMAGCYRAGGATGATCAGAATTCAKCCCAAATTTATCTGGTCCTTCCCTGGGAACAGACCAGATGACCCTGAGGACCCTTCCAACCAAAATYATTCCATGGTTTTAACCYCTGGTGGGTTTCTCTYCACRTGAGGCACCCACAGAACACAAGATTGGTAATTTCAACCCATTTTTTTTCCCTTCTGCACCTTTTTTTCATCTACACAGTCATTCTTGCAGATCAATCATGTCTTGCTGTCACRGGAGACAATCACTGCAATCATTTACAGAAAGAATCAGCATAATTCCCAATGTTTCACACCCTGAGGAAGGGGAGGATGACAAAGTTGTTCTTCTGTCCCAGAATTGAACTGCCAGCCTTGCCAAATCTCACCCACGGGCAATTAAGCATTCATCAAACACTAACATTGCCATTCCTTTGGGGTTCAAAGGGAAKCAGTGCAATATGGATGTCATGATGTCTGTCAAAGAGAAAATGAGGAATTTGGGTTACTGAGAGCAACTCGAGGGCCAAATCTTGAGCATTTCCCCTGTGCTGATTAATTTGGATTATCCCTGATGCCACTCTGGGGGATGGAGGGACTGAAAGAAAAAAAGAAAGAAAAGCTCAGGTGTTCAGAAGGGCTCAAGGAAAAAGGGTTTGGAGTAGTGAACAATCCCCAAATTTTCCCATCCATTGAGTGTCCCAGGCCAATAGCATCCAGCAGGTCAGAGAGAAAACACCCTRTGTGCTGGAAACCATAATTTCCCTGCATGTGATGGGAGATTCCTGGCGAATTCTCCAGGATCTGACACATTGATTGCATTTATTTGGCTCACAGGGATCCACCAGATAACAGGGAAATAAGGGAAAACCTGAAGATTTCCCATTCCTTGCACTGAGGAGTTGGAATAAATGCTGTGATTCCTTGGGTGGTTATTTTTTATCCCAGATAGCCAAGGTGTGGTTCCCATTACCCACAGAGATTTGTTTTTTCCTGGATCCCACTCTCCAAGCTGGGGTGAGTGATGGCTGAAATTCTGTGACAGACTTTGAGCCAGAGAAGGAATTCTCTGAATGTTCCCCCCTTGATATTTCAGCCCTCCCAAGTCTGACTTTTATAAATGTAACATGGCTGAGTGAAAGGCCAAAATATGATATATCAATATTTTTTCATTGTCGTGCTCATTTTAGCCAAGACAGCACGACATTTTGGGTTTCTTYYTCTCYTCCCAGCTTCTGMTAGGTTTTATTCCTTTTCCTCTTCYTCTTTTTCTTTATMGAGTCKAAGAAGAGGAATAAAAGAGAGATGGAAGGTAGGAAAAGGGGAATTATTCCAGAATATCCAGATATTGTGTGACTCTGTGGTTTTGATTCCTGTTTACACCATCATCCTCTGCAATTCTGTGGTTGACACGCAGCTGAAGAATAAAATCCAAGGAAAACCTGTGTCAATTCCTGTTCTTCTATTATTCATGAATTCTCCAGTGGTAAATTGAAAAAAAAAGTGGGTAAAACTAATTTGATAATTCTAAGTTAATAAAACCTCGATGCTGCTTACCCAGAAGTCAGTAACCACAGATCTGCTCTGTTTAAGCAGTTTAAACACATCAAACTGTTCATCCCCAATGCAAATTCATAGGGCAGAAAATGATTTTGTGGTCACACTGAGAGAATAAACGTTGTATTTTCACTGCAAACAATTTTTAGTGCCATAATTTTAAGAAAGGCCAATATTGAGCTGTGCAAAATCATTATGGGGCCTTTCAGTATAGAGAGTTGAGAGTTGAAAACCTGTTATTAAAGTTTTTTTTGGGGGCTGGCAAGGAGGGCAAATTAGAGCCTTAATAAGACACAGGGTGAAGATTTGGATGAATCACCAGAAAAATTGTCCTGAGCCGTGGGGCAGAGGCTAAAGAAGGAACTAGACACATCTATTTTATAAATAAATATATATATATATATATTGTTTATCCAGGTGTTCTGTGACCTGGGCCTGGATTTGCAATACCTCAGTGGTTGAGGATCCAATGCAAACATTTGCTCTGCCACAAAAACTGGTGCTGAAATCTCTGCAGGGAGAACAAATCCCTGCAGCTCCCAAACTCTCCCCTAAATTTGCTCAGATTTCAAGTGGGCCCAGGCTGAGATCCCAAATCTCTGCCTCMCTGAGTTTACACCCAGCCAAAATTAAAATGTTACAAGGGGATGAAAGAAAGAAAGTGAACTTCAAGGCCTGAATATTTGATATTCTAATATTCATTAAGAGGCAGTAATTATCTGATTGCATCTATTAATTCTGGCACATTACATTGCTTCCATCTTTAAACTCGGCATAAATTTTATGCCAATTAATTAAAATAAAAGGAGCTGGGCTTTCTACACACTCTTTATTCTTAATCCTTTGTTCCTCTTTACCTGAGTGTGTCCCTTTCAAGCAGGACGCTGTGATTTATTGTAAATCAGGCACCTCCCAAGTGGGTTGAACTCTTGGGAAACGAGACCAACAAAAAGGAAAGAAAAATAYTTCATGTCTCACTTTCATCTTCAGAGAGCTGATATTAATAAGTGAGCTCCTAAAAAGAAACACCTGCATCCTGAAATTAAGCATTTGAGGCATTTCTGATAATCCAGTTCACCTATGGCAGGAAGTGGGAAGGRAAAATCTTGGAAATAATGTTGGATACTGGAGAGCTGTGAGGCTGAAGGTGGATTTCTTCAGTTTAYGATTAGTTGTCTTTGAACCATGAAAATCCAAAGGAAGTGCAAATAAAAGTCAGGGTTTCCCAGGGAAACCACTGCAAACTGGATTCAGCATTGTGCAAAACCAATATGAGACATTTAAACCAAAATATTTATAATAATTATATATATGCATGCAGATATACATAAATKCCTGCTCATAATGATTCATTCAGACTAATTAGTTCATATATCAAGATCTGAGCTTTTTGGTCTGAGTTCCCACATGGATTAACTGGAGATAATAATGCTTCTGTGCTGATTGTAACGAGCACTGGAGGAGTGTTGTGGGATTGTGAGATATTATTTGTTATTTTCGAGGAATCTTGGCCATCACCAGAATGCAGCCACCAAAAAGGTAGAAGTGTGAGGGGGAAATGTTTTTTAGTCTTCAGCCTTACCTGACACAATCTTTCAGATAAAGGCAAGCATCCAAAAAAACCCCACTCATTTTCTTGTGAAACCTCARGGGGAAATAAATCAGAAAATTGTCAGATCCATGTTTATCAAGGGCTAAATGTGATTGAAGAACTTCCATATAATTTTTTCATTTATGTCGCAACCTGCTGGGCAAATACATAATTTTAATTCACATCATCATTGTCACAAATATTTAATAGGTCTTGATAGTTTTCCATTTTTGCAAGGTATCTCTGTATTTTATTTATGTATTTTATTTAGGTATTACCAGATCAGAAATCACACCAATGGCTCAGTGAAAAATCTCTGAAATAGAGGCATAATCTGTGCTCTAATATTTATATCAAATTCAGAAAATCAGCTTCCCTTTCAAAAATATGTCGGATACCATTTTTTAACACAGGTGAAATGATACCAAATGAATTTTATATCCAAGCTTTGTGAGCTTTACTGAACTGGATTCCCTTCCTATCCATGTGTACAGGCCCTGGGTTGGGCTCCACTTTGGATTTCTTGGAGCAGCTCATTTTTAACTCATTTCCTCTTTATTCTGACTGAGAATCCACACAAATATCACTGTTTACACTGGTATTTAACATTTACAGGCAAGAAATAATACCAGCTCTGCTTGCCAGCCAATAGAAACAAATCCTGCCACATCAGAGCTTCTTTTTTGCTGCCTGCTTTTAGCTCCAACTTTGCTGTGTAACCATTCCAGTGGAAAAGCATGAAAAAAACATTTTACAGGAACAGTTTTAGGAGTTGCCCATCAAAGAGATGGAGACAAGAGRAGCTGGGTTATAACAAACCTTCCCTGGCACTTAAATACAAACAGAGTTGTGGTTAAGTCGGTCGATAACGCTCGAGAGGAAAGAACGAGAGGAAACCTCCCTGGAAGTGGCATTAATTCCCCTGGAATTTACACCGTTTTGCCATTTATTTTTCAATTTTGAGATTAAACACGGGAAGATTTGTTTTTCATTTTAGAGATTAAACAGGAGAACACCCAAATAGCTGCAGTGGAGCAGATGGGGGTAATGATAAGAGGGTGATCTTCAGCAGGAAAAGGGTGCGAGGAGAACGTCACAGAGCTCATTCCTTCTTTCACGAGTCAATACTTYCCCTTTCCAACAGCACACAAAACTCTCAGCAGCCTTAAATTACTGCTGCAGCCTTTACAGAGCACCTCTCCAAAAACAAAATAAATGGGATCTGCTGGGCAGCTGAAAAGAAAAGGCCATCTCAACACATTTTGTTCTGCTCGAGACAAAACACCCCGGTCCCAACTCAACCCTGCTCCCATCTGGAAGGAGATTTAGAGCTGAGGGTGAGAGATTGGGCAGCTCCTGGGAATGAAGGCAGGGTGGGTGTTTGGGAAGGGAAAGGTGGTGCTGCCTGTGGAAAATGGGAATCTGGCCTCAGCTGCTGGAAATCCTCACCCAACACAGCCCAAGGTGTTGAAGGGAATAGAAGTGCACTCAACTCATGTTGGGCAATCCCAGGGGGAAAAAATTGACCCCAACAGACAGGAGTAAGAGTGGGGTGAGCAATAGGGGAGTGCTGTAAACTCTGCCTTTCCCTTTTGGATCAAAAATGGTTCTTTCTTTGTTTGACAGCTCTGTTTAGAGCATTGCAGTAAGAGCTAGGCTTTCAAGTATTAAACTGAAAAAAATTAATAAACCAAAAAAAAAAAAAAAAAAAAAAACCAACCCAAACTCAAAAAAAATCCCCACTCCAAACAGCACATTTCGGAATGGATGGACCAGATTCCCAATCCTTTTTATAAACTATTTTTAAATTATTTTCTTAAAAGGCCAGCTAAACTCAGCTGTAGCACCCGTGGACTTCATCTATGGCCACCACAACAAGTCCAAATGATCATTGGCATAACAACTCAGAATTCTCCAAAACCCACGTTTTGTAACCTCAAATACACCCTCATCCAAAAATTCCTCTGAGAGACAGTGACAAAGATGGCACTTTAAAATTTAAAACCATTSTATGATTCYYTGATTCTCAAGTCAAAAGGCAAGYSACCTCATTGCTGCTGAATTTTGCCCTGAAGGTGAAACCACAAGGAAACGGTTTCTGGAGGTGTGGCTGGAAGCTCGCAAAGGTCAGCTGCCAGGTCAGGAAAGCACAATTTACCTTAGAAAAATCAAAATTCTGTGGAGAACTGATGTGCAGTGATGAGGACTAGTCCATACAACTAAAAGTAGCKCAGTGAGACAGTCCAGGCAGAGCTCAATGAAATAAAGATGAGCTGAGCTGCAGTTACTCATTTTTACTGGAGGCTTCAGAAATAGGACCTCATCTAGCGAACAAATCAACTTTCTGCATGAATTTTAGATTAAATTTAATCAATTAATGGCGGGGTTTTTTTCTTATTTTTGCCAAAGAGCCGAATGAGCGGAATTTTCCGTGGAGTCCTCAGGCTACCTTTTTAATCCTGCAGAAATAGAGAAAATCAGGAGACATGGGCTTCTTTTAATTGTTAACTAACACTCTTAAAGGGGCAGAAGTGGCTACATGGGAGTTATTTCATCCCTTCCAAAGCCAGTGTGTAATTCCTTATCTTCAGGCTCCCTATCCTTGGACTGGTCAGCTCAGGAGCAGCCAGGGAGGTGGTGCAGGTGCAATAATTGGGGTTTTTTTGCTGCAGTCAGAGAGTGAGGAGGTGGCTGGGAATCTTTATTTTCCTTTTAAAGTGCAGATGAAACCGTTCCTGCTGCCACCAGAGCAGTTCCCACTCTGCTCCTCCACCCTGCTCCTGTTCACCTCTGGTTTCACATTTGAGCTTTTGAACTCCAGAGTGAGAGGGACAGAAAGTGCCCAGTGCAGGGAAAATGAGTCCTGGGGATGCAGAGATCCTGAAACTCTGCCCGCAGGGAGAAGGGAAAGGGTTGATTGCTTTGCTCCCATCTCAGAGTGTGACATGCTCTGTGTCGACCCTGCCCACCCTCCCCTGTCTCTCTGTGATTCCCAGGGCAGGACAGCCATGCCCGTGACCTTCCCGAGCTGCTCCTCAGCCCATGGACAGCAAATCTGGGCCTCAGTCATTCCTGCAGCTCCCACTCCTCTCCTTCACCCCGCTCCTCTTCAGATCTGGTTTTACAGCTGAGCCTTTGAACTCCAGAGTGAGAGGGACAGAAAGTGCCCTGCACAGGAGGGATAATGAGTCCTAGGGATACAGAGATCCTGAACTTTCCTGAGCTGAGGGAAAGGATTGATTCTGCTCTGATTTTGGAGTGTGGGATGCCCTGTGCTGACCTTGCTGATCCTCCCCTGTCCATCCGTGATTCCCAGGGCAGGACAGCCATGCCCATCACCTTCCTGAGCTGCTCCTCAGCCCATGGACAGCAAATCTGGGCCTCAGTCATTCCTGCAACTCCCACTCTGCTCCTCCACCCCGCTCCTGTTCAGGTCTGGTTTTACAGCTGAGCTTTTGAACTCCAGAGTGAGAGGGACAGAAAGTGCCCAGTGCAGGGATAATGAGTCCTGGTGTTGCAGAGATCCTGAACTTTCCAGAACTGAATGAAAAGGTTGATTCCTCTGTTCTAGTCTCGGAGTGTAGGATGTCCTGTGCTGACCCTGCCCACCCTCCCCTGTCTCTCTGTGATTCCCAGGGCAGGACAGCCATGCCCATCACCTTCTCGAGCTGTCCCTCAGCCCATGGACAGCAAATCTGGGCACTCAGAAAGGTGAGAGTGAGGCTTCCTGTAGGAAATCATTCCTGGAAAGGCTGGACTGGGAGCAGCACTTGGAGCTGTGGTGAAAGCAGGGCTTTGCTTTGGGTGGCTCCTGGAGCTGCTCTCTGGCACCTGAACCAGAGTTTGGGGACTCAAGGGTCTGCACTTGTGATAAAATTGCAAAGCCATCACTTCCCAGCATGGCTGTTACTCTCATTTCTACCTGCACAACTGAGCTATTTTATTTTTCAGAGTTTCACGAGAGTTTTTCCCCCCTAAACTTTATTTACTGCTTGTCTAGGTCGGGTATGACATCGCACCAAAACACCCCAGAAGTTCAAGGTAAAAACAATCAGCAATATTCCAACCTGCTCCCAAAAGATCTTTGATTGTCCTCACTTCCCTTGGATTGGATAATTCTGATTTTCCCACAAGATTAATTTGGCCTCCACCACAAGCATTGGTGGAAAAAGTTCTGTTACAAAGGGGTTTGAGTTTTGGAAGGAGACACAGCGAATTGTGACAAGTGGAAAAGGTCCCTGCAGAAAGACAGATGCTTCCAATTCAGTTGCTGTGAATTTTTTATGTTCTCCTCGCRCTGCTTCAGGTGCCTGGATGGAAGGCACTTTCCCCCTGGAGTTTTGGTGCTGATGTGATAAGAACGTGAGGACAGATCATGCACATTTCCCTCATCATTTATTTATAACCACTTAATTAAGTTATTATGGACTCTTCTTTTTTTTCTTACTGGCACTGAGGATGAAATTAATTTTCTTAGCCTTCCCTTCCAAGCCAGGRTTTCTGACTTTTTATTTCCCTGCTAAAACTTCTCTGTTTCAAAGGGCATCGCCATATCCACAAGAAATTCTGGGATGGCCAATTCAAAACCTGCCCCAGGTAAAGCTGAACCAGTAACAAAGCTTCTTTTTTGTATTTATACTCAATTCCTCTGGCAACATCCCTGCTGCATCTCCTTGCTGCTTCTCTGTTATGCACTGCAAGACAAAAAGAAAAACAAAACTCCTCATCTTTTGTTTTCCCTTTTCTTTCTCCTGTGTCTCTTACCTGTACTGAGTCTCCCTTTCAGACTTTTTTCTCCCAAGACATTTTTCTTTTAATAATTGTTACTTATGGGTRGTGAAGCCTCTGACACAAGATTGGCACCTCCTCTGCCAGCAAAAACTGTCTTGGGAATGGCAAAAACTTTTGGAATTGATCCTTTGGACTCCCCTGTGCACATCATCCAGCTGCTGGAGATGATACAAAACAGAAACATCYGAGTTGTTAAGAAAACAAACAGCAGAGTTAACATTCACTACATCCTTTAATGCCTCATTTATTCTGAATAGGCCTCCTCAGTCGCTGCCAAGAAAGATTTCCAGGTTTTAGGGCTAATATTTAAAGGTTTTCTCCTTTCCTCTGCGCTGTTTTTATCTGAAAGGAAAGATTCCCTCCGGGTTTTCCAGATTTCTCCGTTCATTTACTCTCTGTTACATCATCCCCACCCTTCTCAGTTTTTTTTTCCTCAGTGACTGTGTTTTCTTGCCCCATCTGGGGTCAGATGAAGCCATCCATCAGTTTATGTTCTGTTTGGCAAAACCACMGCGCTTTGGAAAATATTTGTTCAATACTGCAGCAAGAGGAGGTTCATAATCCTCTGACCTGCCTTGTGAAATATTAATAATAGAAATCACTTTGTAGGAGGTGAAAGCTTTTTTTTTTTTTTTTTTTTTTTTTTTTTTTTTTTTTTTTTTTTTTTCATTCAACGAGGTCTCCCAAGAACAGCAGAAAATAGAAAGGAGTTTTGTCGCTCCAAACCTGACAAAACCCAGCAACCAGCAGGGACCTTTTCTCCTGCAAAACATTCAGCATTCACCCACCTACGAGGAAATAAAGTAATAACAAGTGTCTTGCAAATAGAGTGTTTAAGCCTTTCGAGTACACAAGATGTAAAAGCAGTTCCTATTTCCTCATTTGGAAATTCTACCTTGGCTGGAAAGCCAGGATAAAACACCCCAGGCTGACTGTCAAAATACCAGGCACACCTCTTATTTAACTTCCTGTGATGTCAGACTGCATGTATTTAGTTTATTCTTCCCCCAATCTTTTTTAATTTTTCTTTTTTTATTTTCTCTTTTTTTAATTATTTTTGTTTTCTGCTTCTCAGGGAACAGCCAAAGGAGCAGCACATGGAATCACTGGGGAAAATAAAGAACTGCCAGAGAATTCAGGCCTGGGAAAACAGCTGGAACAGAGCTGGTGATGAGGAGGAGATTCAGGGGTTCAGTCCCTGCACCTCTCCCTGCACCCTTCCTTGAGAACAGACTCCTTAACAGCCTTTACAAGGCCATCATTTATACCTGGGAAAACAAGGCATCCATCCTAATTCATGTTTTCCAGACAGAACTGGAATAATAATACCTCTGTGTGTATATATCTGATAATATCTGCGTGTGTATATATAAATATAAAGCATTGAATAAGGCTTGTGATTATAAATACAGCAAAAAACCCCAGCAAAGCTGAGATCCTCCAAATCTTTGCTCCTTTTGCCATCCCTCTGCCAGCCTRTCCTGGTTATTCCCCTTTCCTTTTTCTCCAGGAAACAAATGCTTTTAATTCCATCCTGTAAGAGGCCAAGGCATTTCCAGGGGAGCAACCTCCTAGAACAAAGAGAAGAAAGGGCTGGATAATAAWAAGTAATTATAATTATAATTAGCACATATTTAGTGCTTTCCATTTCCAGGGCACTGTGCAAATATTAGCTAATGAATATTTGGTAAGCAAACATTTTGAGCTTCTGGAAGGATTATTATAAACCACCAAGAAAATACTTTACAATATTTGGCTGACTTTTCCTCCCTGCTACATTTGCAAGGTTATTCTTTTGCTACACCTGTAACTTAATCACAGCAAGACATTTTGGATGTCGTTTTATAGTATTTCAGTACTGCTGTCTTTGATTAGAATTTCAGGATTTGAGGGGTATAGAAATAAGCTCTTTAAAGCATTTTTAAAAGAAAACTCTGAGGGTAATGCAGATAAGCATTGATATTGTGTGGGCAAATATTTTTCCTACACTTTTCACTTGTTTTCATGGGAATATGACCAGCCTTGGGTGCAGAACCAACCACAGAGGTGGATCTGGTTTTGCGATTTTTTTTCATAATTATTTCTGCTTGACCAGAATTTTAGTTATTTGCAATTACCATTGCACACAAAAGTAATTTTTCACATATTTTTAATAGGAAAGCTGTTCCAAGTTGCAGGGGTGTTTTGATATTTTGGAAAATTCAGTGTCTTGGATCTTTGCTTCTCATCTCACAGGGGTTTGATCCATTTGGAGGGTACACTCTTAATATTTTAACCCTGTTTAGAGYGTAAACGTTTCAGGCTGGGCAGCCTCTATTCCTCATGGGGAAAAATAAAAAATACATTGGAATGTATGCTATTTGGTAGCAATTTGTAGGTTTAGAGTAAACTTTAAAGAGATTCTTATCTATGAGGGTGGGGAGGCCCTGGCACAGGGTGCCCAGAGCAGCTGTGGCTGCCCCTGGATCCCTGGCAGTGCCCAAGGCCAGGCTGAACATTGGGGACAGTGGGAGGTGTCCCTGCCATGGCTGAGGTGGCACTGGATGAGTTTTAAGGCCCCTTCCAACCCAAACCATTCTTGGATTCAATAATCTGCAAACACAAGGCACACACGGGATGGGAACTGATTTTCTCTCTGACTTGACTCTGCTTGTAAGATTTTCCTAACAGAAAAGTGAGTTTATTCAGYGCCTGGCACAGTGAATCCCCAGTTTGATGTAAAAGCTTTCAGGCTCTACATTGATACAAATAATCTGTCACAAACAGCTGAACGCTTTATTTTCTATAGGGATAGAGCTGAATGCAAACAAAAAACCCTGTAGCTAACCAAAAWTCAAAGTGAAAAATCAAACCTAAGTGGGGATTCTGTTGTTGTTTTAACGTACAGATTAATATTTCCCAATATTGTCATTTSTCTTCTGCTGTTCTGGATATCACCAATGTCAATAGTGCAAAGAAAAAATCCAAAATTAAGGAAGGGATCATCCCTGCAATATTTCCAGTTAATATAAATTAACTGGAGTAAGAATATAAATATAAATATTAATATGTTTGTATTTATAATATATATAAATATATGTTTTATAAAAATATATGTTTATATATCTGTATATAAAATATATAAACATATTATATATATATATATATGTATAAACATGTATTTACATATATTAAAATATATAGAAATATAAAGAATATATAATACGTATTATATATTAATAATGTATAAATATTCTATTTAATATAATAGCATTTATATTAATATTTATTTTAATTTTTATTTACAAATGTGTGTCAAACTCTCATGAGATGGGAAGTAAAGATCCCAGACACTGAATTTTCCAAAATATCAAAACACCTCTGCAACTGGGAACAGCTTTCCTATTAAAAATAAGTGAAAATTACTTTTCTGTGCAATGGTAATTGCAAATTACTAAATATAAACTTTTAAATATTTATATTTATTATATAAAAATGTTATTTATAAATATAATAGATGTATGCATATGTTCATATTATATATTAATATGTAAGTAATATATAGCATTATGTATATAGAATWTAAAGGGACTATAAAGCACTGTAAGTGCTTCATCAAAAGCGACTTTTCTGAGTGACTTTTGGAGGTTTTGATGAGCTTTGCAAGTTCCCAGTTCCCAAGAACTCCATGCCTTCATCTTCACTCCCCACCCACCCGCAGCAGCCCTGGGTGGTGACAGTTTGCTGCAGGATCCCCCAGACAAGGCAACAAAAGGAAAATGCTCCAAGATTTGGGAGAGAAAATCCATGGAGAGCCACCCATGGCAAACAGATTTCATCCTTTCTGCCAAGATCCAGGGTCAGGTTCAACCTGCAGCCTTTCAAAACCTGACAAAAAGGCAAACTGGATCCTTGAACCTGCTGAAAAAGTCCTAAACTGTTTAGATGGTGGGGATCATCAGGCAGCTCCTCAGCAGGGAGCTCTGATTCATCAGCATCAGGGTTTCCCCTCAGCTTTCTGCCTACATCTTCTACTTAGCTTGGCRGGGACATTGTCAGAGAATAAAAGGCTTCTTCCTCGTGTCAAAGGGCTGGCATTCATCAAAATGATAATACTTTTTACCCAGAGCACCTTTTAGATGAGGTTCGAGAAGCCTGTAAGGATGATGATAAAGAGAAAAAATGTTGCAGGATTTTTTATTATGTTTTTGGCACTGAAACTGATACTACATGAAATGGAAGATTTTTTTTTCTTTTATAAGTTTCTTTCGGCTTTAACTTTATAAGTATTCCTTGGTTAAGCCAGTGGACTGCTTTTCACAGAAAGCCTAATCCAAAGCTTGTTAAGGTCAACAGAAAGCTGCTTATTAATTTCAGCAGGCCTTTGAATGGAGCTCCAAGTGCAAAAAACTGCTCCCTGAATCAGGCAGAAAGTTTTTGGGACCCAAAAGAAAAATTCACACCCTCTAGGATCAAACACTTCATTATGAGGATGATTTAAATTCCAGTAAATCTTCTGGGAATCTTCCCAGTGGTTGTGGAAGGGTGTTGTGTCCAGCCTGAAATACTGGGGGTGTTCTCTGACCAGTGCTGGACACTTCCACCTTCAGGGGAAATGAGAAACATGTGATACCCTAAAAAAAGGAATYCCCAACCCTCTATGCTGGACTGATTAATTGCAGAAGAACAGAAAATGAACTTTAGGCACAGCTGAACTTGTTCCACTGCCTGGAAGCAGCCACCAGAGATTTTGCAGAAGAAATTTTGGATGGTGGTGGCAGCAAGACCCAGCAGGGCTTAAAGCAAACTGTTGGCCTGTTCTGGAGAGTGATCCTGAATTTCCCAACAGGGAGAGAGAAGGGTTGGTGGGAAGGTGCCCTGGAAGGTGCCAAGGCCAGGAGATGTGGGGTGGGAGGGGCTGGATCTGTGGCCAAACTCACAGATTTGGGGTTGTCTGTCTGAGAACAGGAGACAAGGTTTTCATGACCTGGTCAGGGGTATTCCCTTCTTAATTTAAGGAAAGCTGGAGAGCTGCTGGTTGGGCTCAATTATTCACATTTTTCAGTGGTAACAATGCAAGCACTGCTGCAGTCTGAAAATTCAGAGATTTATAGGAAAKCTTTGAGGAAGGGGGAAAGTGATGTGCAGGAAAGAGGAATTCTTCCAATATTTTTTCCTGGTAAAGGCACTCATTTCCCAGTACCAGCGAGGAAGCTGATGGAATATTTCTGCCTCTTGGTTAGTGCCAAACTGGCCAGGGCTGGCTGAGTCCTGCCCATTGGCCAAGAGCAGGAGCAGAAAGAGAAATCAGTGACTTTCAGTGATTCCTCACTGTGCTCCTAGACCAGACCAGCTATTCCTTGTGCAGCCCAACACATCCCAAACTTCCATGCAATTGCTCCTTCTTGGGAGGCCAAGATAATGAGAACTTGGACCTTCTAAAGGAGCTGAGCTTTCAGTGAGGGTTTGGAGGGCAGAGAAACCTTTCTCAGGTAAATGCCTCATTTGCATCTCCTGAGCTCACCTTGGAACCCTGAATATCTGCTCTGAGCTGGCCAAAAGCTCACAGGAAACCAGGGGGTCACTGGRTGCCAAAATGCACAAAATTGTCAATTATCCAAATGTAATTCAAACTTTTTTTTGTGTCCATACAAGCCCTCAAATCACACTCCTGGGCTGGCTTTAAATATAATTGCCCCTAAAGCTGGTGGTGAAGTTTGTAAGCCCCRGRRGGGGTGGAAYGGGATGATCTTTAAGGTATTYTCCAACMCAAACCATTCTCTRWTTCCACAATCCCTGCTCTAACTCGGATTTGACCCTGACCCTCTCCTTTCTAAGTGACACAACCTCTCCGGGACAATATTAGGAAACCTGATTTAAACACCTATTAGCTTCAACTCCCTTAAATACAGAGCTGTTTGCTTTTAATTAGCTCTCTGTGTGTCTGCCCACATTTGMAAAGGCACAGAGGGCAGTGTCTGCCCAGGTTTTGAACAATGGCATGAAAATAAGGAATAAAAGACACAATTACTCCCATTAAAGATGGAYCTCTACCCCCAGATCCTAAATGTGATCCCCAAACTCTCCTAGGCTGGTGTGGGGAAGGGATTTGCTCCCAAAATGTGGTTTTCCAGGGARTATTTGCTTACCAGCARAAGGAATGAGTTCATCCWTCCCAAAGACAGAATTGTTTCACGRTGGATGACGGAGAACACGRAAGGARCACMAATAAATAACACTAAAGGAGCYACAAGTGGAGTGTGCAGAGCTCTCTTCCTCAAAGAGCACCTGGGGAATGCAGGAGTTGGTGAGCATGAAGCTGCTCTGTAGTTTATCCTGTAGTTTATCCCCCAAACCTCGGCCTCCAGAGGGAAAAAGCCTGGGATGGAATTACCTGCATGAGCTCCTTGATCTTTCTTGGCTTCCCCCAGCAGAGTCTTGCAAACCTTGGCTCAGATTGCCAAGGGAACAGCACAAGAGAGGGCTCAGCTTCTCAAAGGGGGTGGATTTCTGCATTTCTCTGGCTTCTAAATCACTCAGGAAATCCAAATTATCTGCTCTGTCACATATCTCCCAGTCTCCAGGAGGAGATACTCACACAAAAATATTTTAAAACATAATTTTTCAGCCGTTCTCTTTCACGCAGCTTACAACTACAAATATTTATCGCTTCACTCACTCCACTCAGCGYCTGACATTTCTCCTGCAGGTTTTTTTCACCCCCTCCCTTTCCTACTTYTCCCAAGCCATCCTGTCACTGGGCAGCCAGTGAAAACCACAGGATAAAGTGAAATAAAGTGAAATGCAGTGCTGCTGTTCAGGGGAAGAAGCCTAAAAGCTTTCCAAGCCCAGCAGCCCGGTGCCTCGGTGCTGAACGCTGGCATTTGGCACTTTGTAATGGGTTAGGAGCCTCGAAATTTATTGTAAACTTAATGCAGCTTTACAGCCTATCTTCAAAACATTTACACAGGCAGTAAAAGATGATGGATCTGTTTGAGAGCGCTCCTCTTCCCCGGCAGCTCCTGTTGCTGTAACCCTGYGYAGCGAGCGGCGGAGATTTGGRATTTATTATTGATGTATTTTTGAAGATCTGATATCTGATCCCGTGTGTTTATTGCTGTGGTGCAARGGGCTCTGAGTGTCCTCTCMTGYGAGGCAGGGGTRAGAATATAGGATYGGGGGATTGGGGYGAGCAGATAGGAACAGGGGATTGGGGTGAGCAGATAGGAACAGGGGATTGGGATGAGCAGATAGGATCAGGGGGATTGGGGTAGGGTTGAGTAGATAGGATCGGGGTAGGGATGAGAAGATAGGAACAAGGGATTCAGTTAAGGGTAAGCAGATAGGATCAGGAGAYTGGGGTATTGGTGAGCAGATAGGATTGGGGTGGGGGATTGGGGTAGGGATGAGCAGATAGGATTGGGGGGCATTGAGGCAAGGGTGAGCAGGTAGGATTGGGGTGAGGGAGTGAGGCAGGGATGAGCAGATAGGATCGGGGGATTGGGGCAGGGGTGAGCAGATAGGATTGGGGTAGGGGATTAGGGTAGGTGTGGGCAGATAGGATTGGAGGACTTGGGTTGGGGTGAACAGATAGGATTGGGGGATTGGGGTGAGCAGATAGGATCGGGATGGGGGATTGAGGCAGGGGTGAGCAGATAGGAACAGGGGATTAGGGTGGGCAGATAGGAACAGTGGGATTGTTCTGTGCATTATTGGTGCTGTGGTGTCAGCAGCAGCCCAGCAGAGCTCCATTGATTGAGATCCCAGACAAAAGCTCCAGATAACGGAGGAGCCGCTCTTTACATTTTGCTTTTTAAATAAAGCAGGGAAACAAGGGCAGGAAGAAAGAGATACAGGAGATAAACAAGCRCAGAGAATGAAGAGCAGGGGAGATGGATGTGTGTCTGCATCTGGAAAGATAATGAGAGCCACAKTTTGCATTTAATGGCAGCCCCTCCATTGACTCCTCGGTGATGGAAGGCTGGAGAGGAGAATGAAGAGCCCCATAATTAGCTGCCAGTGCAGAAACCCAGACTGGGAGGGTGGGCAGAGTTATGGGAAGGTCAACTCTTTTAACACAATTGGATCCTGGATATTTTGCTACTCTGCATCTTCAATCTGATTTCACCCAAAATGTGTTTTATGGATTGTGTGGCTCAGGCATTGCTCTCTTTGCACACYCTCTCCTGATTTATTCCCTCGAAATCCAAGAGCTGGATCAAACTCCAGAGAGAAGCACCATGGATTTCCTGTTGGTGCTGATTTCAGCAGAGGTCTGGGGTGTTCCAGCCCAGCTGAACAGGGTTTTCCCTCTGCAATCACATCCTCAARCTTTGGGATACTTGGAATTTAATTCAGGACAGGCCACAGCCACGTGTCTCATAAAGATCTTCTTGGTGGAGATTATTACCACAAGGTGATRCATTAAAATTAACGTCACACAAGAAATTAAAATTCCATATGGTTATGTGTTTTTGCAGGGTGGAATCTATAAGCTTGTGTGCAAATCTGTTTGTGCGTAAATTCTGTCCCAAATTAGATCTGATTTTCAGCACGTCTTTACCATTCTCTGKGCTATTTTTAGCTCTCTGGGTGTTGTAGTAATAGGGATGCCTTTAAAATATGATGTTAAAGAAATGAAATTATGCCTTAGCCACCGTCTAAGTTCATCTTCTTTTTTTCCTAATTGCTTTGAATTTTTGAAAAATATTTAATGTTCATTGTTGGAGCAGATGGAACCATGAGCTGTGAACATTTTCCTTCCCAATAATGCACTTTGGTTCTGGCTGATGCTGGTGCTTTGTTTCTTTGTTATCTCATCAAACAAAACTCAGGCTGGAAAAATGAGAACTTCTCTATTTTCCATGAATTTCAGACTCTGAGGCAGACTAAGCAAAATTCAGGGGCAGATGTAGAGAAATCATTGACAATTTGGGATTATTCTGCGGTGTTGTTTGTAAGGAATAACACCTGACACAAGTCATGGGTTTGAAATCCAAAATAGCCTAAAAAGGAGATTTTCCATACCTTTTTTGGTGGTGAGTGTTGAGAGTTTTGCTAATTTTACATTAAATATGGAAAATTTTACCAAGAAAGAATAGTTAAGTTCACCTAATTTGATTTTTATCTCAAATAGCAATGCTTGTGGTTACTTCAATGTGATAGCCTGGGCGATTTTTAGCCTGTTTTGCAATTCTGATCATACCGATGGTATCTAAATGTTCAAATGCACRAAATTCAAATGAAAAATATTTCTAGAATGCCATAAAACACACCCGGAAGACTGTTTATCATAAGCCAGTGATCCACAGCAGAGAACTTTGTGTGTTTATTTAAAACACCTTAATATTTCCAAACTTCTGCCACAAATTCCTGCTGGAAATTCTGTGGAGACACAAGGCAGAGCTTTCCATCTACCAACAGGGTGATTCTCTTCATCCCATTACATGGATTTCAAAAACAAGGAGAAAATTTCCAAATTTTAGGGACAAAAAACATTGATCACCCACCAGATGGGCACTGCTTTGGTTTTATATCGGTAAGAAAACCCGTGGATAAATTTGGATTTTTTTTGTTTCTCCCAGTAGAAACTTTGGACTGTTTAATTAAAGGCCTCATTGCCCMATCGTTAAATTCAAAGAAGCAGATCTAATGCAAGCACTTCAATGTAATGTCACTTATTAGTCTTTAACGACGAGAAACATCCTTTCTCCGAAGAACAGCTGTAGGAATAGTGCCCATGTCACCCACAAAATTATATCTTATGGAGRCTATTAATGTGTATTTAATGACTGTAAAAATATTCCTTTCTGGAAAGGGCTCTGCTCTTCCTTGTTCGGCTCCACTCGTGAGGGAGGTTAATTAAAGCCAGAACATCACAAAATTCTGTAGCACTGCAGGTCATTCATCTGTACCAAAGTGGAACAGAATTCTGCAAAATCTGCCTGACAGGGATAACTGAAACTCTCTGCTCCACTGCCTGGGAGAGATCYCTGAGCTTGGATTTTCTGTCAGGATCCAGCAGCCACCAAATTTCCCATTCAGTGYAGGATTGATCRACCCCTTTTCAGGTTAYTCTTTGTAAATATATCTATATATKTGTATATAGAYATAGGAAGTGTTTCTGTGGTGCTGGGGGGAAAAAAAGAACTGTGAAATGGCCAAGTAGCCATAATTTTGAGGTTTTTGAGACCCTTTGACACCCCAAAGCACTGGCAAAGGTCAGGGTTCTATGAGGACAGAGAGCCAAGGAAGAGCTGGGCTGGCCAAGGAATGGGGGAAAMCAAGGGAAACGCAGCAACTTCCATTTCTGGGTTCTTTTTTGAATCAAATTTGGCCACAAATTCAARGCAATTTGTCACTCACCATGCCTTGTGAAGAGCTTTGAGGTTTATGAATGGAAAATATTAAATAAAGCAAAATAATACATATTTTAATATGGATATATACTTAGACAATATGGAAATGAGGTGGGAGAGTAGGAGCTGTGACAGCTGAGTAGATAAACATGGACTTGTGTTTTCATTTACAAAGACCTCTGGTATATAAATGCTAATTTTTGCCTGCATTTTAAGGCTGTGAATTCCAAAGAGAGATTTCAGCAGTTTGATGTATTACACAAGTGTCTGCTGCTGAGCCCCCTCCTTAACGGGCTGTGTCAAGTGTTTCCAAAGACAGCTGCACGTCCCACAGCTGCCCAGTTCACCTGAGATGCCAACTGGCATCAATCAGGCTATTCCCAGTTAGCACTGGGCAGCTCCCAGTGCACCTGGTTTGACAAGCCAGGATTCTTTTATTACAGGCAAGCAAATCTGTTTCCTCTATGACATCTCCATCAAAATTGGGGGTTGCAAACATTCTGGTTTTACTCAGCTCCGTAAAAATTGAAGTARGCTTGTAGACACCCTGTAAAGGCTGAAGGATTTTTTGAACCTGATGTAGCCACTAAAGAACCACATCAAGGTGTTCCCAGGTTCTTGTGGCTCATTCCTATTTGTTCTGTTCTTAAATCAGCTGGGCAAGGAAAGCCCTGAGGCAAAAAGGGATGGATGGATGGATGGATGGATGGATGGATGGATGGATGGATGGATGGATGGATGGATGGATGGATGGATGGAT
>NW_026623583.1:585146-595903 GCF_030028575.1 Malurus melanocephalus | reverse complement strand
CCCTTCTCCCCCTGGGTTATGCTGTGACCCTGCCCTCCTCACCCTCACCCTGCTCAGGCACAGCCTCTCACACACAGGGACAATGTTGGGACACTCAGAGGGTCATTTTTACTTCCCATCAAATGTGACAGAAGCACTGCAGCCCTTTGTCAATGGAAGATCCTCTTTTCCCCTTTTTCCCGGTGTTGCCATCACTAAATTTCCCCCATCTCTTTTATTGAAATTTGATTTTATTTACATCTTTGTTTGTCTCATACCTTAAGCAAATAATGAAAACACGAAGTCATCAGGCAGAGTATGAGATACTGAAATAAATGGTTTTCTTAGGGAAAAAACCAGCTCATTGTGCAGAGCCAGTCTCCCTGGAATTCCTTCTTCCTCAGGCGGCTGTGATGGATGCAGAGGAATGCATGTGGATCATTATTAGCTTCTTGAATGCTTGACTAAAGTGAAGCAGTAAGAGCAGGGGTTTSCTCCTGACTGAAGGAAATTCCCACTTTTTTTGGATGTTTCATTACAATTTGTGCAGTTCCCTCAGTCCTGCAGAGCTGGTGTTCATCTCTTCCCAGCAATCCCTGTCTGGAATTCCCAGGAAATTATGACATCATTGATCAGAACGAATCCAGTCATCCAAAATTAATCCAAACCCCTCTCAGTGATGCTGCTCAGACCCCAAACCTCTCCCTTTGCCCTGCAGAATCGGCCCTCAGTGCAGTAATGCCACTGATCACCTTTCTCTTTTCAGGGGTTTCACTTTCTGCTGTAAAATTAAAAGGAGCTTCTCAAGATCTGCACATAAAAAGCCCTCTGGGTCTGTCCTGCCCTCTGAAGGAGTGTGGCTGGGGCTTATTTTTCCATTCTTTGATATCTCTCCTTCTCTAAAACCTCTTCCCCTCAATTTTTCATTTTTGTCTCATCCTTACTCTGCTTTGCTCATCTTTAAAATTCATTTTGCATTAAGCCTTTCTGCCAGTCCCCACTCTGGATTTTTGCCTTGTGCCTGATCCCTCAATAACTTTTCGGGTTATGAGAGTTTTCTTTGCTCATCTGGTGGCTTTTAATTGTGGATTCAGAGAGGGTAATAATGAGGTGCTGCCTCTGAGTATGCAGCAGTGAGTTCATGAGCTGCTCCCCTGWTGTCCTGCAGGGTATTTGCATTCAGCATTTTCCACGTTGTAAAACTCAAAGCTGGTTAATGGGGAAATTGTGTCRTGAGTTGTAGAGCTGCTAATGGAAATGGCATCACTTGCCACGAGATATTCTAATTTATGACTCTCTTTAAAGAACATACTTGCCAATTAGTGTCTTTATTAGAATACTTACTTTTATCATTCGAAAATATGGCTCTTAATTGGGACCAGCTTTGCCTRAGGGAGAAACAATTGTTAATAAATAAATGAATAAACCAACCCTCTCCATCAGTACCGTGGAGGGAACCAGCTCATCCCATACAGACACCCTTATAGATCATATTACTTATTATCCTTAAACTCCTTCAATTATTGAGAAAGACAATTTCATCGAACTTTCTATTGTCTTCCTGGGAAAAATATAGGCAGGATATTGGAATTTGCTTGTTTATTAAAGCAAGTAGCTCATTAGGCGTAATTAAGACCGAAGAAACAAGAGCATTAAATTTTTATACCACGCCATCAGCCTGATAGCTCTAGGAAAGGCAAAAGCACCAGAGTTGCTCCATTAGTAAATTGATCAGGTCAGTGTAATTAAGGTGCCAATTTTGTTGGAATCTGAAGATTAGATGAGGGGTTGTTAGCTGTTTTTTCAATTTATAAATGCAGTAAAGAAACTGCTTTAAAAAAATAGAATTTAATAGGATTGAAACCCCTACTATTCAGTGAAGGGGTAGATATGAACAAATGACACCCCACACAYGARYGCAGAGGGGRAGAAAAGCCTTAAGTTTGCTTCAGYCTTCCGTGCAGAAGTGTGAGTTTTGATCCTCAGAAAAACAGGGAAGCTGGCAGAAAACCCTTCTCCTCAGCATCGTATCCATGGGATGTCCCTTYGGTGTTTAATCACAAATACCTGTTTGCCTGACACCCAGAGTGGCTCTATTTTTAGGCAAATAAATAAATAAAAGCGGGTAAATTGGGTTAGCAGTCACAGGCACGGAATCAGCAGCGCGATTTCCCCTCTCTGAGCCGCACAAACGCTYTCCCAGTCCCACCTGCTCTCCCATCTCCCTGCGCTCCTCCCTCCCATGAACACAAACAGATGGGGCTGAGAGCCATCCAGGTGAATAAATGGGGTAGAAAGAGCCTTCAGCTTTTCTCAGCCGCACCAGGGCAGCTTTTCCCTCCTGGAGGATTTTCCTTTCACCCCGTTTGGAAGATGAACCCGCTGGAAGGCGGGGTGTGAGTGCGTCTCATTTCCAGTTCCATAAAAACACAGGAACACCACACAAATGGGCTTGGGATGCTTTAGGACAGAGTCACAGCTCCCTTCCAAAGGCCTTGCTGCTGCCTCTAATCTGGAAATTGCCTGATTAATTGTATTTGCAACAAATGTATTGTGTTTGAGACTTCTCTGAAAGCATGGCGACCTTTCTAAGGGCAGGGGATGGACAGATCCTCTCGCCATGCTGAAGGACTCCAGCAGCAGTAATTTCTGTAATTAGGCTGCTTTTCAAATAAAGGCCAGCTCCATGGATCCGTGACTAAGATAAATTATGCCCAGGATAAGCTCATATTTTGCTGTGTGCGCTTGGCCTTTCTGCGTTCTCGTAAGGAAAGCCTGAATAAACATCTTTCCTTCTCCTCCTCCCGCCCCCTGACACATCTGCGTCCTCTCTAAAGCTCTTCCCTTCCCTCAGCACTCCAGCAGAGGTGACCTTACTTTTGTCCTGTAGAAATTATTCTCTTCTTGTCAATTTTTTTTTTTTTTCATTTGTAGATTAGCTTACGGAATGAAATTAGGCAAAAAAAAAAGCAAAGGGAAAAATCATGATTTTCCACAGGATGTAATCCCCCAAAAAGYAAGATATGAATAAAAGCAAGCAAGATCAAGAAAAGAATGCCCTTGAATTTATTTTTTCAGCCTTTTCAGTTATTTTAGATCATCTTATTTAGAGCTTATTCTAATAATTTCTTGTCAATGTCAAGAAAGAGAATATAGAAAAATGAAGCAATTATTTATGACATAATTATGTGGCTATCTCAAAAAAGCACCAGAGATATGCAGCTCGTCAGCAGGAATTTGAGCAGAGAAATTGAATATTTTAATTTTTTTTTTGTGGTCTTGGGTGCCAGCAGAGCCCATGTCATTGAATTTAGGTTTTGTCATTGCTGTGGTTGAGCTTGGGCAACAAAACATGGAAATTGTCCCAGGATCAGCTCCATGGGGGTCACAAGGACAGGCAGGGACCTGAAGGGAATCTGCCCCTCATCCAGCTGCTGGTGGGTCAGCGATGGTGACATTGAGAAATCAGAGAGATCTTGTGGAGGATGGGCCACAAAAACACTGTGATGGAACCAGGAGAGTCCCTGTGCTCGTCCTGTGGGAAAAGGGACAGGGTGGACAGAGCAGGGAGAGGATGGACAGGACAGGGAGAGGATGGACAGGACAGGGAGAGGTTGGACAGGTCTTGGAGCAGCCTGGACAGGGCTTGGAACAGCCTGGGATAGTGGAAGGTGCCCCAGGGTGACCCAGGATGGTCCTTGGGGTCCTTTTCATCCCAAACCTTTCTGTGAGTGTGTGGTTTTCACTGCAGAGCTGTCACACCRTCCTGGGGGTGGAAGTTGTGCTCGTTTGGAGATGTTTGGCTCTGTCTGCTCCGTGGTACCGTTCCCAAGCTGATCCTAAATCAGCTGGGTTACCTCAGCATGTCCCAAACCCCTCCTGCTCGTCACCAAGGGGCAAATTGGCACCACAAACACTCAGCCTGTGCTGGGAGAGTTTGACTGTGATCTCCATCAGCTCACTTGGAGATCCACCTGAATATTCAGCAGCAATCAGCACCGGTGACAGAATTCCAGAGGCAGATCTGCCTGGAAAGGCTTTTCCTGGGAATTCAACAAAGCCCRGCTCTGTTTCTGAGCTCAGCTGTGCTGCTGAGTCTCACTGCTGTCCCTGCTGCTGCTTTGCACTCACTGTCACACATTCCATGCCTTCTGCTGACCCAAACATTCCAGAGCTAAGGCAGCTGAACTCTGAAGTTCCATTTGTTTCACTGTTCGTGTGCTTTTCTTTTTAATGGTAAATATCATTTAGCACAAATCACAAAAAATCCTTGATAGAGTCACTCACGGGCTTTGTTTTAAAAATCTGTTTCCTATGCATGTTCATAGTCCTTTTTACTTTGTGTTTTCCATAAAATATCAAATCTCAGTGAAAGCAAAGAGTGTTTATGTGGTGTCTGACCACAGTGCATGACCAGAGATTCAGTACAGGTGAATGCACCAGGGTCTCAATCTAATAAGCCACACTTCCTAAAGTCTCATTCATTTCAAAATAGGCCAAATATTTCCTTTTATTGTCTGGATATTTTTTAAAAATTTTCTGTTTTAACCCCACGACTTTATGGAATGARTTTGTTCGAAACAGACCCCAGGAAAATGAGTAAAAGCTAAAAGAGACAAATGATGTTGATCCCTTTCAACTTTAAAGCATTTGAATCAGAAGCTGCCACACAKCTCCGTTCAAGGTCCAGCTGTATTTTTGATAGGGAAACGTGTTTTGATTTGGGAATTATTTGTAGGCTTCATTAAAATGTAAATTGCTCCATGAAGAAATCTAAAGGAGATTGAGTCCAAAGATATGTAAATATCCCSATGTAATTGGGGTTCAAGCCCTACATCTCTATTTCTGCCTGAGCAGYTGGAACACAGGAAAAGGTTTTCCATCCTTCTCCTTGAAATCCAACAACATTTCTCTCTCACAGAATCCTTGAATGGTTTGGAAAGGACCTTAAACATCACCTCATTCCAACTGCCTTGGGTTTGCCTGCAAAAACAGTCCTGAGGCACAAAGTTCAGTAAATAGTCATAAATCAGCAGGCTTGGAGGATTGGAGGAGGAGTCCAGCATGGATGGGCACAGAAAAACCCACTCTCATTCCTGGAAATCTGCTCCAGATTCTGCAACAAGGTGATGCATCCTTTGTTTAGTCGTTCCTGAATTATTTTCGGCTGTTTCCAGTCCTGTGTTTTGGTAATTTCAGCAAAATCTTCTGTTATTAGCACACGAATCCAGGGCTGGAAGGCGAAATCCAAAGGTGAGCTGCTTCATCCTGCACAGTGCTGCCTTCCAGTGCTGTGCCTTTGATAACATAAAGRGGATCTGAGCAATTAGAAAACATTCATTAACAGAGTGACAGGTCTTGCTTAGAGCCAGGTCACTGTYGGGAACAGACTCTCAAAAATCGCTCCTCCTTTTCCCCAGAAATATTTTATGACCTTAATCGGGCCAGGCARTGAAAAGATCACCTTCGAGTCATTTCAGGAATATGAAAGATCAATAGAAGAGGTTGTTGTTCAAACTCCCCCTTCCCCTGAGCTCTCCAGAGGAGCACGAATGGTCAAACCAACCCTTCAGGGAGGAAGCAGAGCAGAGCTGGGAGAGCAGCCTGCCCCGGGAGCGTTGTTGAAATAAAAGGCAGTGCTGTAACACTCCTGGAGAGCAGGGGATGAGCTGCCCAGGTGACAGTGGTGACAGGCTGCTGGCAGGTGCCAGGGCTGCTGCTCTGATGGAAGCACAGCAGGATCTGCTGCTGCTCCAACCCCCCCGAGCAGCCAAGGTCGCTCAGCCCTTGGGTTTTGTGCTGAGGAAGGGCTGATGGAGCAAACAAAAGGAGTTTGGAGCACATGCACCAAATGCACCAAATGCACCCCATTTATCGTGGAGTCCTGCCCCTTCCCTTCCTTAGTCCTGCAATTCTTTGAGCAGGATGAATTCCCAGCATGGCAGTGCACGGGAGGGATGAAGGATCCTGGGAGAGGAAACTCAGACAGCAAAGTGAGGTTGGATCACCAAAAAAAAGCTGGACACACACTGGGAGGGATGAGCTGCTTTCCCAAAACAGCCCAGAGCAGGATGCCGTGAGCCCCAGAATTACCCATAACGTGGATATGGATTTGTCAGCAAGGAAAACAGGCTGGGAATGAGAAGGAATTGTAGGAATAAAGCTCTGGGACAATCAGGRGAGGAGGAACAGTGAGATCTGGGGTCCTGTTGGGGTTGGATGTGCTGAGGAAAATCTGATTCCTGGGGCTGCAGGAGGGGCAGCTCCAGGGCCTGGCCCTGCTCCTTCTTCCCCAAAACTCAGGGAGAACCACAGAAAAGCAGAGCCCTCTGGGGAATGAACGAAAAGCCAAGGCAGTAGCTTTCCCAAAGAATGTGAAATTGAATATTTGGTGAGAGAGGGGAACAGGATTTTTGTCCTGCTGGAGAGTAAAAACAAGTGCTGATCTGGAAAATGGTAACAGGGGAAATTCAGTGTAATGAAACTTTCCTTCCTGGTACCTGGAGCTATTGCACAGGCTCAGGAAAGTCCCTGTAGGATGAAAAAGAAAGGCAAAATGCCCTAAGTGCCTTCACAGAGGCTTGGGCCATCCAGGACATTTCAAATTTGTCTCTCAGTTTTTCAGGAAGCTCTCCCTAATCCTGTGACTAGCTATTCATAGGTGCAATAAAAATAGATTTCACTCCATGGGAAGGAGATCCTTCAGGTGAGATCTCTCTGTCCCCAAAGCCCAGCCKAGGSTGGGTCACTCTTTATCAAAATCCCMRCACCAAACCCAGCTCACCCAGGACTCTGAGAGCAAAAATTTCACCCCTCGGGGCTGCAGGAGGAGAGCACCCAAATGAGAAAGGGAGAATGAAGCGTGAAGAGCCCAAGCACTGCAGTTCCTTGTTGATGGCACCGAATTTAGGGGCTGTGTGCGGATGATAATCCGAGGCTGTAACTCTGCCGAGTTTAACTGATGTGTCAGCCCTCCAGAGCTCCRCGTTGCCGTTATTTTATTAATCACCACCAATAAACCAAACTTATGTGGAATTTAATTACTGGAGCCATTTGTTCTCTTTGCTCGTGTTTGGGGGGCGAGGCTTTTGAGGAGGATGAGAGTTGTTTGTTACTCAGAGCATATGTTTATTCTTTAAAATCAGAACCGGGCAAATTTCATTAGAGTATTGTTGCAGTATTAATGCCAATCAAGTTTCCATTTAGACAGAATTAAATTGTCATTGTGCGAGTCTTTGGGTTTTATAAAGAAATCGGGTAAAATTCACTAATTTGATGGAATTTATTTAGAAGACAGTGGGAGCRGGAGCAAAGAAAAATTCTGCATAAAATGTAAGGGAGAATCAAAACAAAAGCCTGGCTATGTGTCTTTGATATGTTGACAATTCCCATAGCTCAAGGTAACCTTTCCCTGCAACACTCCAGGGTTTCCTTTATTACTGTCTTTTTTAATACAAGACCAGTTTTATGCTTCAAGTGCTTTTTGTGGTGAGCAAAAACACAAAAGAGCTAAAGAAAGGGARGAAAATAATGAGCTGGGGAAAACCAAAAAGCAGATTTCCCCCACCACGATGASGACCCAGGGAAGGTGACAGTGGCACTGCAGTCCCGGGGGTGTTCAGGTTGGGATTCTGAGGTGGGTGATGGACGGGGAGGAATCTGCTGTTGATCTGCATTCTCTGTGMAAAGGTTTCTATGGAGATTCTTATGCTGCCATTTTGGTATTTTAGTCTCTGGATTCCCATTGCTTGGCCTCAAAACCAAATATTTTGCTCTCAAAAATATCCATTTTGATAAATTCTCGATGCACCAAACAAGTCAGTTGGGAGGAATGCAGGATTTAATTTGATGGTTGCCYACATCTCAAACTAAATAGGGTTTAGGTTTAGTTAGGAAGGGTCCAAGGCCAGGCTGGACMRSGCTTGGAGCACCCTGGGATAGGGSAWGGYRTGGAATTGTCAGGAGTAGAATTGGATGARATTTAAGATCCTTCCAACCCAAATCATTATAAATGATGATTTTATAAAGAGCAAACAGAACCACCAAGAGGAGGTTCAGGGTGCTGGAAAAATGCCTTGAGTCTTTTGTTTCCCAGCTTTCTGGACTCCTTGCACTTCATGGGGCATTGATTGTTCTGATTTTGAGCTGGTTTGATTTCACAGCCCAAACTTCACAGATATTTTGGGGAGGCATTGTGCAGTCAGACCAAGGAACTCGTACATGTTCTGAGTGTAATAAACTGCTCCCAGCCCAGACAGGCACAATTGGCTCCTGACAAGGATGGATTGGATTCCTGGATTTTGGGAGGCAGGGGGATTTTTGTTCCAGCACAGAGCAAAACCAGGTCTTGAAAGGTTTGCCCAACAGRAGCTGAACACCAGGAGAGGTTTTGTTTCAACTGCAGAGGCTTTGTAAGGCTTGGCCACATAAACACAGCTCCAGGTGATGGGCAGGAGAGCTGGGAAACGGTGCCTGCCTGACCTCTGAGTTTTGGTTTTGCGCTGGCTCTGGGTTTTTGTCTTCTAAGAAAGCGAAAAAAACCCAGAAGAAGTTAGCAAGAAAAACAACAACAGCTGAAAGGAAAAATATCCTCACCCAGGTTTGGAGCTCTGACTTTTCACATTGCCATGCTCATGCCAGTCTGGGTAAATGCATTTTGGAAGTGTTCCCAGAGTGTCTGAGGTTCTGGCACGCTGTGTCACAGACACAGAAAATCCAAAACTCGCTGCTCTCATTTGCAGTAATGGCAGAATTTGCTGTGCTCGCTGACCCTCACCATTTCTAATTTCTGTGTGACAGTGGGAAGTGGGTTCAGTGCAGTAGAGAAGTTGGGAAGGTATTAATTCAGGACCCTAAAAGGCATCTTAAGGAATGTAAAACAAACAGAAAATAATTCCCAAAGGAATGCAGCCCTCCTGCTTCGATCCCATCTCTTCCCTTTCCTCCTGTAGGTTCTGCTCAAAGCATAGAGCAGAGCAAACATATGTTGAGAGATGCTGCCTATTTATAAAGTAAACACTGACACCAAGCAGAAAACAAAAGATAAATGGAGAACATGTTTTGCACACTAATCAAGTTGTCTTAGTTGAGAAAGCGGTGAATGCGTGACAGCACCAAGTTTYTAAAGGTCCAGCTGAGCTTGGGAAGGGGATTCTGCCCCTGTGCTCTGGTGAGACCCCAACTGCAGAGCTGTCCCAACACAGGAGGGACCTGSAGATTCTGGAGAGAGCCCAGAGAGGCTTTAGGAGGATCAAAGSGATGGAGCAGCTCTGCTGGGAGGAAAGGCTGGGAGAGCTGGTATTGTTCACCTGGAGAGGAGAAGCTTTGGGGTGAGCTCAGTGTGACCTTGCAGGGCCTGAAGGAGCCAAAAGAAAGATGGAGAGAGAGAATGGACAAGGGATGGGGGAACAGGACACAGGGAATGGCCTCAAACCGACAAAGAGTGGGCTCATATGGGATATTGGGCAGGAATTGTTCCCTGTGAGGGTGGGGAGGCCCTGGCACAGGGTGCCCAGAGAAGCTGTAGCTGCCCCTGGATCCCTGGCAGTGCCCAAGGCCAGGCTGGATGGGGTTTGGAACACCCTGGGACAGTGGGAGGTGTCCCTGACATGACAGAGGTGGAACAGGGTCATATTTAAGGTCCCTTCCCACCCAAACCATTCTGTGACTCCATGATTCAATTGCTCCCCACATTTCAGAAATCTCTGTATAAATGTTCCAGCCACATCTTGGGAGGGGTCCCTGGCAAAGATTTTAATGTTGRTACCTGAACTGAAAAATGAGATTTACACCACCAGAGATAAGAAAATACATCAGCACACATTCCCAGAAAATCTGGTTTAAACCTGAAGCAATTCCTTAATCAAACAAAGTGAGCAGAGCCCACGCACATTGCCGGGGATACTTTGAGCCAGCCTGGAGACTCAGAGCAGCCYGAGCAAAAAACACTCCTTGGTGCAGGTCAGCCCAGGCTCAGCAAGGTCAGAGATGAAAAGTTTTCTTCATCTGCTTTCTTCACTCCAATTACAAACAGCAGCCATGCTGGAGCTCACCTTTGGCTGCGCTCTTGCCGGCGTGCCGGGAGGGTTCAGGTGCCGTGTCACGCCGGGGATGAGTGTCACCAGAAATGAAAGGCCCTGCAAYGCARCCCCCGCTCAGGTGCTTATTTCAGYGAGATAGCCTTCTTCAAATAGGGCTCTCAATAAAAATATTACAGATAGTAGTTGAAATTCCAGTGCTATTTGGAGTGTGCGCCGGGCAGAATGACAGCGGAGATGCAAGCTGTTCTGATCTGATTGTGAATATCAGGCTGTAAAAGTCGGCAGATAGGAGAGAGYGACATGGTTTTCTTATTTTATTTTGCCTCGGATGAGACAGCTTCACTTTCACTCGTGGGAGGTTATTGTTGAGGCACAACAGCAGATTCTGGCTGGGGGAAATCAGGCTTTTCCTGGGGTTACTCGTCCTTGARTRTTCCCAGGGAATCCATGGGGGGARCAGGAGTGGGGATGGCCCAGATCAGCCCTGCAGATACATTAATATTTGCCCAGTGCTGTTTGGCACAGGGATCATTTTTCTGCTGTTGAACAATCCATCCTCCTGAGCTTCCTGAATGTCTCAGAATTTCCATCTTGTGGAATATCCATCCATCCATCCATCCCTTCCTCCCTCCGTCCATCCATCCATCCATCCATCCATCCATCCCTGTCCATCCATCCATCCATCCATCCATCCATCCATCCATCCATCCATCCATCCATCCATCCATCCATCCATCC
>NW_026623583.1:569309-583590 GCF_030028575.1 Malurus melanocephalus | reverse complement strand
TGGGGAGGGGGAACCTGGGGGACAAGAACCTGCCCTGAATGACAGGAACCACCAGGATCCTTTGTTCTTGCAGCCTCCTTCCCTCTTCTGTCTCTGCACCCATTATCTGGGATTTTAAACCCAGACAAGGAGCAGGCAGCCCTAAAGCAGCGAAGGAAGGACACAGGTTCCTCACCCTTTGTGCCCTCTGGGCTCAGCTCGGGATCAGCRCTCGCTGTCACATCGAGGACGTGTCACCATGGGCTGTGTGAGAAGGGAAAGCTCCTCTCTGCCGGGGATGGCTCGGATCAGCTCTTTTGTGCCATCTTTTGTCTCCCTGCAGGGGTTCTGCTGCGGGTGGAGMGAACAGGAAACCCTGCTTTGTTCAGGCAGGATTTCACTGGTGTCAAACCCAGCCACGATCTTTCTCCTGGGGCTGTTTGAGCTCTGAGTCYCACAGGCAACAACTTTCAGATCAGGAAGGTGCTGACCAGTCCCTTGACAATGTCCCTTTTGCTCACTGGGCTGAGCTGGCCCTGGTGGCACAGCCTGAGCCCTGGCACAGCCCCAGCCACTCCAGCTCTTGTGGGGATTCTTCACAGAATATTTGTGAGTTTGAGTCCCCTGTGCCCTTCCCGAGGCATTGTGAGCAGACAGAGCACTTTGAGGAYGTTTTTGGCAGAAAATGACTCTGATGGGAAAGCCATGGGGGTGGCACTCAGGGATGGTGATTCCCTGGGGAAGGATAAGTGTTCAGGGGTGATGGATGTGCAGATCAGTCCCAAATTTACACTTAACTAGACAGCCTTGGAGGGGATACTTCCCCAGAAATCCCTGTTTTATCCCATCCTTGCACAGTTTCTCTCTGAGAGTGTCACTGATCCCAGTTCCTGACAGGGAAGGGATGGGAGAGGAGTTTCCATCTCAACACGGTGGTTTGATGATCCTACACTTCCCTCTCTTGGGATGATGAGTTTCTTTCTGTGTTTCCCATCCTGAGGTGCTTTCTGTTTCCCATCCTGAGGTTCTTTCTGTGTTTCCCATCCCGAGGTGCTTTCTGTGTTTCCCATCCTGTGTTGGTGCGCTTGAATTATTCACGGCGTTTCTCAGAAGCGGCATTAAGAATGTAATCTTCTGTTCATAAATCCATTGGAAGACTCTTAATAATGTAAGCCTTGGTGGAACCTCCCAGCCCTGCTCAGGGAGGGGTGAWTTTTCCTTGGGGTTTCCAATGTCTCCCTCGCTTCTCCTGTGAAATCTGGTCTGTGGAGAGAAAACAGCTCTTAGTTTTGAGAGATTTCAAATATTGTTTTCTTCTTCTTCTTTATAAGGAATGATCAGCTGGTCTGACACTACAGGGAGGTCCATAAAACCTGCAAAATGCACCAAAGACAATTTCAGGGCCATTGATATCCATCAGTTAACACTAATGCACAGCCTGGACCCCATGCAAAGAGGTTTTGCTTCACCAGAGACATTCCAGGATTCTCTGGACAACACAGGAGTTAATTTTGATGAGAAATGTGGCAACAGGAATTCCTTTTGTGACTAAAAATTATTTATAAAATACTGCAATCCCAGCAAATTATTTGTGAAATCAATGGCAGCATTTCAGGCRATGTCTCCCTGCCCTCAGGCAGCAGGAGATGTTCATGCTCTGCTCTGATTTGGGTGATGCAGCAGCTCCACAGCTYTTCCTTTAAATTCAGTCCCACAGACAATGGTAATTCCCCACAAGTGAAGGAATTGCCAAGTTTTATATATATGGAGATCAGTAAAATACAGTTTAGTACCCATGGAATGTCTCCTGGGCCCAGGGTCCAGCACTTTGAACCCTCTACAAGAAGTTTTCACTAATCTGACTTTTTTCTGGCCTCATCACAAATCTAAAACCTCCCCTGTGCTTACATAAACATCATAAATACGTTTGGGCCCGAGCTGTTTGGGTTTGTTTTCTCCCCCAGGACGGATCCAATTCAGGATATTATTCTCAGATAATGACTTAAATGGGAATATTCGTGTTCCTCCACTGCTAACACGACTTCCATAATAACACGATCCTTTTAGGAAATTATGTATGCACAATCAGTGCCTCAGTGACTGCTGTGGAAAGCTGAAACTCCAAAAGTGACAGTTAATAACTTATCTGTCCAATGTGCCCAACTGTCCCCGGGAAAAAAAAATAATTGTTTCAATTAAAAAAAAAAAAAAAAAAAAAAAAAAGTGTCAGCTTTTTTTTATTCTTCTAACAGCCATGAAAGTATTTGTCTTTATCTTTATTATTGGCAGGCTACTATTCTTCAAATACAACCATACCCTATCATTACTGGAATAAACTTTATCTGTTATTCATAAGCTGYARAGAGATGTTTTCCCTCACTCCTTTTTTTTTTTTTTTTYCCTGGCCCCTCTCTGCTGTTTTTAATGGATTTCTATAGAAATCTTTCAAATAAAAATTTGTATTACTTTCTCCTTCCTCTGCACAAATATATTTTCCCCCTGTATTTCTGGCCTGAAATTAATACAGTTCTATTTTCGGCCTTCCTTATCTGTACATTAACAATAGGCTGTGTCTTGCTCAGAATTGTCTCCGTGGCTCCCATTCTAGTGGAAATCTTAAAGCCTTTCCTGTTCTCATTACTGGGAAGAGCAGTTCCTATTTTGAAGGGGTTTTCATGAGTTTCATGCAGTCAAAACCCCACGGGTGGTGTGGGGAAAGATCACATCAAGCCCACGYTGCTGCTCCGGAATCGGAGGTTCTGCTGTGAGAGGGGCAGCTCTGCGTGTGTTTGTGGCAGATGAAAGCACAAAAGTGTCCTTATAACTCCTGAATTTGGGAGGATTAATACAACAGAMATTGCAAAAAGTTTCCCCTGGGCAGTTATTCCTGAAAGTTCTGAGTTTTTTTGGTGTCACCACTGTGCTGTTGGCAGTCGGATTCACGAGCAGGATGTGGGATGAGACAAAAACAGCAGCTCACACTTTTGGGTGTCCACCTTCCCCGTGTCCCAAAGGAGACATTTCTCACTCCCCTCCCTGGAATGAGTCCTGACAGCCAYGATTTGTGGCCAGATGTTGGATGAGACAGAGGGGGTTTGATTTGATAATTTCTGTCCTGTGACATGAACTCCTGAGTGCCTCGAGTTGATCTTTCTCTTGGAAAGAGCTTGGAATTGTGTCAGGCTTGGAGAGCTTGTCTCCATGGGAAAGAAAGCTGTCACTCTGTCCCTGATCACATCTCATGGAGAATCGTGCAGAGTTTTTTTGGGATCAGTGGGGTTGACTGAAGCTAGAGCAGTTCCATTATAGAATCATGGAATTATGGAATGGTTTGGGTGGAAGGGACGTCAAAGATTGTCCCCATCCATGGCAGGGACACCTCCCACTGTCCCAGGGTGCCCCAATGTCCAGCCCGGCCTTGGGCACTGCCAGGGATCCAGGGGCAGCCACAGCTGCTCTGGGCACCCTGTGCCAGGGCCTCACCACCCTCCCAGGGAGGAATTCCCTCCTAATATCCCATAAAAACCTCTTGAAGCTTAAAATGCACATTCCTTCCTGGAAAAATGAAGTTTTCAGTGGAATTTTTACAACAAAAAACACCTGGGAGAGCCTGGGGAATCTTGGGTACCTTTGGAAGAAGAATCAGCACCACAGCCGATGAGGTTCCTCCATCCAAAATCCATCGTGGTCTTTAGGAAGACTCTGGCTGGACATAACCAAAATTATTGTTATAAAAACTCCCAACTGAGGGATCTGAGRGAATTTTGGAGTTATCAGCACCGAGAGCCATCCTTTTAAGGGCTCCAAAAGGCAACGGGGAGGGCGTTTTGCTCCATGTTTATCAGGTGAGGGATGATTAATCGGTCTGAGCTCACAATGAATGTGCATCTCCCTTCACATGCTAATCACATGGCATTTATAAATGTCACCACCTTATCGTGGAGGCACACTGGCAATTCTGGGGGCTTTCAAAGAATTTATTCTCAACGTTTTTAATGTGTGCATTATTAAGGTCGTGTCATTGGAAGCGTCCCCTTGGCCGGGGTTGAGGAATAAGGTGAGGTTTTATTTGGATTTTGGAGGTAATTGAATTATTGCATTTTAAATCTAGTATCTAAAAAAAAAAATTCACTGCAGATAATGAAGCTTATCTTGTTTTTCTTTAACTACTAAAACGTAGCAGTGCCTGTCACCTTGGAATTTTAATAACGAAAAAAATAATTTATAATTATTAGACTGAGAAGCTTCGGGGTTTTCCYATTCTGCTTTTTCTTAACTTTGCAACCTAAGGCCTTAATTTAGAGTTATAAATTATAGTTTTACCATTGGAGAATTGCATAATTTTCATTTAAAAAAAAATCTGAATTCCTCAATTTGGTCATAAAAAATGTGCATTATTAACAACTGTTATTAGGAAGTTTGAGCCTTAAGCAAATTTTAAAAAGGTTCAGGGAGAGTTTGGGTACAGAAAGTCCAATGAAAAACATGGAAAGATTCTGGACTGTGTTGCTGCTTAAGCTGAGCTTTTTGAACTCAAGACTCAAGAACCATCTGAGAATAAACTCAAAACTGAAAGGTTTTCCCAGCTATAAGGTTTAGGTCCTTTCCTGTTCTCCTCAATTCAGACAGAGCTGCTGTTGTCTTCCAGACACCTTATGGACCTGAAGAATCTGGAATTAAATTAAAGAATTAAAGATTTCTTTGGGAGAAAGAAATTTCTTCATGCCTTGAAAGCTGTGTTTTCTGCCTGGAAAATGAAATTCTTGATGCTACACCCAAAAGCTCCTTGGTGACACCAAAGTTTAGATCTTTTCTTCTCAACTATTTTGTCAGTGCTAAATATCCATATTGAAATTGGCAATAACTGGCCTCTTTGGCCAAAGATTGAATCATTGGGAGCAAACACAGAATGTGGATCTCTGGAGCAAGCGCTGAGTTATGCTGGCACGACACCCTGAGGTTTTGTTTCCATTTTTCCCCCGTTCCCAAACAGGACATCAGCCTCCAAGGCCATTTATCCACCGCCTTTCCACTTCAACCTTGTGGAAAGGATTTATTCCCCTACAAATCCCCACCTGTGTTGCCACATGCCTGTGGCCTCCACAATATTTACAGATCCCATCACAAATAATTCTCAACCAGTTGCTGACAACTCCTTCCTCACTTCACCCCATTAAAAATTACCAATTTGATGCTTTGTCCTAAAATGAGACTTGTGCAACGCAAGGCTGGTGATGATAAAAAAAAGGCAGATTTCTCCAAAATTCCTTTTCAGCTGCATTGCTCCCTGAGAAATCACTGAGATACGAGCAGGACTCAGACACCCCCTCAGAGGACTTTACAAATAGCCATCACCATGTAAAGGGAGCCTTGGTATTTTAATTAAAGGTCAGACAAAACTCCGGCGTAACCCTCGGGGATGTTTTGCAGCAGTCGTTTAAAGCAGAGTTGCTTAACAAACTCTCKCTGTATCCGTGCTCAAACCTCCGCTAAGATTTACACAAACTGCAGCCTCAACACGGGAGCCCCTGCCAAGCGCAGGCTGCGAGTTCAGCACCCGTAAATCACCGCTCCAGCTTTACTCCTGGTTGTAGCAGCGCTGCAGGGCTGTGCGGGGCTGGGTTCGCTCCTCTGTGCGGGCACACACGGGGTGGGGACAGCTTGGGGACCCTGTCCCGGGGCTGTGTGTGCGCACTCACACTCACACTCACTCTCACACTCACACTCACACTCACACTCGGCAGCCTCCTCACGCGTTCAGAGCGGCTCGTTCATAGCTCATTAACACGGGAGCGCTAAATGCTGTAGCGATGCTCGGGCAGGGATCTCCCGCTGTCAATCACGGGCGCGGCTGTGCGGCGGAGTTTGTGAAGGTCGCCTGTAAGGCTTGATTCAAAGTGTCAGCTCCGCTGTTACAAGCCGGCTTAAAAACCCGCCGGGCACTTTTCCTTGCCAGATTTATGAAGTATTCGAGRCTATTTGTACAAAGGAATATGTCTGAATTTTCAACGGGAGCCTTTGGTTGCTGACTCTTCCACCTTTGGCTTTATTTGCGGGTTTGTTTTGGATCAAACCGCGAGGAGCGGGTGACCTGGTTTGCTTGTTCACTCAGGGGTGAGCTAAAGGTGCGCGGGGAAGGTGGCACGGCCAAAAGGCTTTCCAGGGAAGCCATCTGTCCGCTCCCCCCGCCGCCCTGCCTTCACCTTTCAGCTCTCATTTGCCACCGGGTGCCACCCAGCCCAGGGCGGGTGCTGTTTGTCGCCGGCGTCGGGAGGATGTCGCACGCTCAGCTCGGTTGTGATGCTGATGATGATGATGGTGATGATGATGATGATGGATACAACGCGTGCTCCCTTYGAAAAATCCGGCAGCGTTTCTTTCCAGCGCTGATTTCCCTCCAGAGTTATGACACCCCACGCAGATTGGCAGCGCCGTGCCGCCGTGCCAGGATTTATGAGGTGACCTTGGWGACACCGGCGCTCCCAAATTGAAAACGCTCAACTTTATTCTGGATTGCTGAGCAGGCTGCCCCCCTCCCCGTATAAATCAGGAGGAGATTACACAAATAATACACAGCATTTATATAACATTTCATAGCACCGGGGGGTTCTGACACATGCCTCGAGTGCAGCGCTCCTGCCTCCTCCAGACTTTGAGTCACTCCTGGGCCCAGCCTCAACCTTCAGCAGGACTCAGCAAAGCCAGCGCTGAGCTGTGTTTAGGGCCGTCTTCCATCATCAGGGTTGGACCTTTCCAACCATGATTCYGTGATGTGGGAGCTGAGCATTCCCAGCACACCAGAGGTACCTGAAGACAGCTCAGGATTGGGCCAGTGCAGCTGCTCCATCACTCTGGAGATGCTCCAGGGTGTTGTCACTGCTCCATGAAGCACTCAGACCTGCAGAGCCGGCCCTGCCTGGCGACAGCCACCCCCTGAGCTGTCCAGGGTGCTTCCCAACCTTTCTGCTGCAGCCCTGCAGCCCTTTGGGAGCGGGGGATGAGTGGGAAAGATGCTCTGACAGACGGTGRTGAAGCAGCCGAGGGCAGGCACGTCGAGGAGGAACCTGTGAGCAGCAATAAACGCCAACCCAACCCGCACTGCCGTTAATTGTCATTCCCTTTCTATCGACGTGCAGTTTATTAAACCATAAAGCAAGGCAGCAAGCACAGAGAGCAACTCTAGAGATAATTAAACATAATAAGGGTTTCACTTAATCCCTCAAAACCCAGGGGAGGCACAGTTAAGACTGAATACCCTCTTTGCACTGCAAAGCTTTTTTTTTTTTTTTTTTTTTTTTTTTGCACAGGCATTTAAGAGCACTTCCCGGGACAGGCTATTGGGACAAGGGGGAAAGGTAGGTCCCACCCTCACTTCTGAATAATTTTCTCTTCTTTGTGCCTTTACATTGTGCTGCTTATTAAGCCTGAACTCATGACTTTGAAAGCAGTTTGTGGCGCATCATTTGCATTGCGGCAGCAAGGAGAGACCCTGATGAGGGATCCTGAGCAACGTTTGGCGACATCCCTGGGCACAGGGACAGCCAGGATAGCTCGGGAGCAGCAGGGCTGGTACCCAGGTGCGCTGTGCTCTCGGGCTCCTCATCTCCCTGCATAACACACGCATTTCTTGGGCGAGGAGGAACGGGAAGGGGATGAAAGGAGACGGTGGATGCGAAGGGCTGAGCGAGAGGCTGGCAGAGCAGGCGGGTGAGGAGAGAGGCACCCTTTAAAGAGCGAAATAATTACAGCAAATCCGGGATTCAAACCGGAGGGCAACGCGCGGAGGGGAAAATAAAAAATAAAAAAAGCCGCGAGCGGTAATTTGGGACTCTGCGGTCTCCGCTTGTTGGGACCGGACTGGTCGCGGATGGGAGAGCGCGGCGAGAGCGGGCTCGGGGCTGCYCGGAGTGCGGGTGGAGCCGCAGGTGCGGAAAGAACCGCACCTGGATTCTGGCAAAGCGAGCCGGGGGCAGGGCAGGGGACCGCGGGGTGGGGACCGGGAGGACTCGGGGCGGGCACGGGCGGGACAGGAAGGGTTAACGGGGGCAGGAAGGGTTAAGACACCGGAAAGGGTTAAGGCACCCGGAAGGGTTAACGGGGGTGGAATGGTTAATTCTGGCATGAAGGGTTAAGGCACCGGGAAGGGTTAACGCGGCCGCGCTGCCGCCGCTCCGCCGCCCGCCCCCCGCGCACGCCGGGCCGGGGGTGGGGTCTGCGCGGAGCCCGCCCGGCTCCCGCCGCTGCCGCTCAATGCTGCGGCCGCGGGGCTGCGGGAGCCGCGCTCAGCGCGCACCTCGGGGCTGCGGGGGCTGCGGGAGCCGCGCAGGAACCGCGCAGGAGCCGCGCCGGGCCGGGCATGTCCCCCCCATCCCCGCCCAGGTAAGCGCGGTTCGGCACGGCCGGCAGGGAGGCAGATTTAAAACGGGTAAAATAATAATAATAATAATCAAAAGGAATAAATAAGGAAATTAAGCAAGGCTGCGGCGCGGGGGAAAGGAGAACTCGAGCGGGCTGCGGAGGCGCCGGCGGGAGATGCGCGGCCGGAGGGGATGCGCGGCCGGAGGGGATGCGCGGCCCGAGGGGCGCGGAGCGCGGTGCCCGCCGGGGTCCCCCCGGTGCCCGCGGAGCTGCCGCGGGGTGCGGACCGTGTTCCGCGGCCGCGCTGAGCCGTGCGGAGCCTCCCCGGGCGGGGTTCCCTGCGGCTCCCCGGACACGGCGCATCCCTGAGCGGGGATGCGGGGATGCTCCCATGCTCCCGCCAGGCTGCTCCAGGCGCACGCAGAACTTTTTGCTGGCTCCAGCCGCGTTCCCGGCTGGAGTTGCAGCTCCTCCYGCTTTCCCCAGGCTGCTGCTGCTCCCGTGTCGTGAGCAACATACTGCGGCGTGTTGTTTTATTTATCCCAGACAGGAGCGGCTTGCGCTCCAAACTACAAATTAAAGGATGCCGCTTGCATAACAAGTGGCAATAGTTCGTCTCTTCCATACTAATTACCCATCACCTTTAGGCTAAGCCAGAGAGGGGCTTGTTTTTTTCGGAGGAGGGCTCGTTCGATAAAGCAGCCTGATGTCGCGGAGCCGCGGATCGCTCTTCCCTCGCTGGATTAATGTGGGCACAGGATTAAGAGCAGCATGTTGATGAGGCACCCGGAGGTGCAGGGAGGCAGGGGACGTTTGGCTGGAGGGAGAAGTCAGTTTTTKTGGCGGTGCTCGCTCCCGTTTCCATGGCTCGGTGCAGGACCTGCATCCCGGCGGATAAATCACTGAGGTGGGAGCGGGGATTGGTGGGATCCTCCTCCTCCTCCTCCTCTGCTCGCGGTGCTCCGGAGCTCCTTTCCAGCGTGCAGACCCTCTGCCCCGCGGTGGGTGGGTGGGTGGCTGTGCCCCCGTGCTGGCACGGAGCCCGGTGGGTGCAGTGACCCATCCCGGGTCCATCGGGGCTGTCCGAGCCCCTTCCCTCGTCCTGTGGCAGCTCCAGCCCAGATGTGCAGGTGATGCTCCAGCTGCGGYTCCACAGCCAGCACCGAGCGTGGCAGCAGGACAGCGGGGGCCTGCACTTCAGATGGTCCCTCAGAAGCCTTTTCTGTTGCTTTCCTGGYCAGGAAACTGAATTATTCTTCTTTTTTCTGGACCTGAGGAGCTGCATTTTAACCCTGCGTTTGTAAGTCCCTGAAAACTGCTTAAATGGCTCTTGAATAATCCTTCCAAGTCGCCTCCCCTCTTTAATCTAACACCAAAAGGACTGACTTTACAAGGCTAATCCCTCTTTTCCTGGCTCCACTGCCTCATTTAGAGGTGTGCACGCTGCTAATTTCCCCAAAGCAGCCTGCTGGAGACAATGGCTTCCACTGGCGAGCAGCAACCTCTCCCTCCTGTGCTGAACTCTGGGCGCAGCTGAAGCCATCCGACAGGATTTGGGGGGTYTCAGGACGTGTCCCTTTGCAGACAGCCACCCCAAACTCTGGGTTTGGATATTCCAAACACCCTCTTTTGGGCGGCTCTGAGGGTCTCCTGCCCCAAGCCCCCACAGCCCAGAGGTGCTCAGGGAGGGGAGGAGGGTGTGGAGTTGAGTGATCCTCTCAAAACTCGGTGGAATTGGAGATTTTGCCCTCCTTGCGCTCTGCAGTGGGGCTGAGCTCTCTCCCAGGCTGCCTGGCACTCCCAGAATGTTAAGCTGCATGTTGCACACGATGACAAACCGTGTGTTGGGAATGTGAATGGCAGCGAGGAGCAGCTCACCTGTGCTGGCAGCCTCCTGGAAAATGGGGAGGAACGGTGCAGTCCCCAAAGCCTGGCTTGCCAAGGGTTACCAGGGGTGTCTGGAGCTGCCCTGCCCCTCACCTGAGCTCAGCAGGGATGGCTGAGGAGGGCAGGTCTGCCTTGGGCACGGTCTGTGGGGTGGGAGGGGGTGAGGAGTGCCATGTCCTCTCCCCTGCGCCACAAGGACACCTCTGACCGTGGGGTGGGTGTTTCTGAGACCACAGCCATCCTTCTCCAGAGTGGCCTGGCTTGATTTTTCAGTGTTCATCCCTCCTGAGTGCTGATATTCAGCCCTTGGCTGAGGTTTATTCCAGAGGGAAGAGCAGCAGCAGCAGCAGTGGCAGCCAACAGGCAGCTGCTCAGAGCCCACCTTGGCTCCCAAACTTGCACTTCCTCACCCATGAAAGTCTTTCTTGTCGCTATCCAGCCTTTATTTGTTTGGATGAACATTGCTTTGATTTCAAACTCACTCCTTTGCTACCGCATCAGGGCTAGAAGGAAACTGGTGGTGAGCTCACCTAAAATTTCTCCCAGAGATGCAAAACTTCAGGATAATTTTGTGGATATTCTGGTGCCTCGTGATTTATTTGCCTTGGCTTAAGGAGTTGGCTTTGTCTGGCTGTTCCGTGGAGTTAACTCGATTTAAAGAATATTTAAAACTCAGAGGTAAAGACAAGGTGTTGTTTTATTTATCCCAGACAGGAGCGGCTTGCGCTCCAAACTACACACTCCAAAGTGGAGTGAAGGAAGGGTATTACCCACGAGATGGACAGATCACTGCCTTTTGATTTATTCTCATGATCTTTGTAAATTCTGTTTGGTGAGCGTGCTGGAGGGGCAGGGTGGACACAGCCCTGGCGCCGTGCAGGCAGCTCAGGGGATGCAGACGGAGCAGGAGAAGCTGCTGCTGCTGCCTAAAAACACCCTGCTGCCTTTGAAAGTTCATAAATCACCACGGGTCTATTTTTAGCCCCGTTAGAACAGAGCAAGGCCGGGGTTTGTTCCCACACCTCCCCTCCGTGGCCTGGAATGACCCCGCTGCAGCCTCTGCAGGAGCSTTTGATGGTGGCGCTGACCCTGTGCCCAACCCCATTGTCACACGGAGCATTCAGCGCTCTTTGAAGAGCYTTTGGTGCAACAGTTGGGAGTTTTCCTTCCCGTGGGGAGCTCGGTGGGTGATGCACAGCCCCTGGATGGGAAGGCAGTCACAAACACGGCCGTGAGTCACGGTGAACCCACCAGCGCCAGCTCCGAGCTCTGGGCCAGGCGTGCTGCCAAGGCTGGGGCTYGCACACATCTCCACTGTTATCTGCCACGCTGCTTACTCGAGTATAAATACGAACATCATGACAGAAGTGATTCATTTTTATTTTTTTTATTATTATTATTATTAGCGAGGCGAGCGCGTAGCGATGACACCCAGCCGGTTTKGCGTCTCACGCCGGTGCTCAGCTCTTCCCTGCTGCTCCCCTGAACTGGGGACACTGCGACAGAATGTGTCAAATCTGTGTCAAATCCGCTCCTCATCTTCACACAAATGAACTTCACGCTCGTTACGAGCCGAGAGAGCGGCGTTTTCTGCGCTGAGCAGGGAGTTCTGGGTGTGTTGTTTGTTGGGATGTAACTCCGACGGTCATTTCATCTCAATCTGCGGGGTAAAATCCATCCCAACCCAACCCCAGAGAAAGAAAGAGTTGWTGGGGTGTTTGTGATTGCTGAGTTAAGTGAATGGAAGTCAAGCCCTCAGAACCATCAGGGTCAAAGCGTTTTGGAAACCATCTGGTGACTGCCACGTGCAGAGCTSAGCTTTGGGAAGGGGCAGCAGAAGGAGCAGGTTTTGTCTCTGAAACGTAAATTAGAACTTTTGCTTGGGGCTGTAATCGCAGCATAGATGTATCAGCATGTGGTCTCCAGTGAGGTAAGAGATGCACTTATTCCACTTCAGAAGGACTCAAAAAATAGTCTGAAAACATTTAACTTTTTAAATGGCAGGGATTTTAGAAAAAAAAAAAGTGTTAAAGGTTTCAAGGGGGTTYTGCCACATTTGTTTCTTATATTAATTCTGTGTTAAGCTCCCAGTTGTTCAGCTGTTGATGCTGCATTCCTTGAAGACACACTGAGGATGTCTCAGACCTGGCCAGATGTCTTTATTCGTGTTATGATCTACCCAGTACCAAATTCTCCTAAGATATRTTGCACTACAGATAAAACAAAAGCACCAGGATGGCTCTTCCCCACCTTTCCTCCTCTTTGGCRTTTGGATTCAGTGAGACCCAGCCCTTTTTAACTCCCTCACGGAGTCTTTCCCAAATTTTTTAAGAGCAAGATGAGCTCGGAAAAGCCAAAACTGTCAGGCCCTGCTCTCTCCAGGTTTCCTTGGACCAGTCAGCCCCGAGCTGCTCCCGGCTCCAGCCTGATTGACTCCTCCACAAGTTCTATCAGTGTCGGATCTCTGTTGGCCTCGGGCGAAATCTGTGCTTATCATTTATTTATATAAATGTTTAGCCGACGAGGAGATGMGGTGTTTAAGCCCAATTTGCATAAAGCTTAGCAGGTCATTGCGTTTGATTAGAGCCTAGGAAGGGGAACAAAGGACATCCCGGGTGATTGGGGTGGAAAAACTTCTCTGCTGGAGGGTGATTTAATGTGACTGTGYTGCACACAATAACCTACCTGTGGGTTTTAACCCATCTGAAAACGCCTTGTTTATTCAGCTCCTTTTATTCAGGTCACAGGGCGTTATTTGGGAGGACATAGAGGCAACAAAATGCATTTGCATCTGTGTGCTCTCGGTGATGGGAGAGTGAGGACCCAAAAAGCCATCAGGGAGAGCCCYRGGGMTGCTCAGGRCACASCTTTCCCTGCTCCTGGCTCCTGATAATGATTCCCATCGCTCGTTTTCACACCTTTCCAGCTCCGTGTGGAAAATCTGGAGCAGGGAGATCTTTGTGGCCGTGGTTTGGTGATCACAGTGTGGAGCACAGGGGGATCTGCACCCACACAAACAGCGCTGAGGAACCTCCATCCAGTGAGATGGGTTTTTATTCAATGCTTTCGTGCTCAGTGGAGTCAAAACTCTGCCTCCTCTTGCCATGAATGAATGGATGAATCTTTTGGGGCTTTATCTCCCAGACTTTTGAACAAGAAATATAAATAACCCCCCCTCTGAACAGCACTCAACTCGCAGCTTTTTAAAAAACTACTTAGCATAAGAGCAGAACATTTGCCTAAGAGGGTTTCAGCCCAGGAATGACTTTTCCTGTTTAATTGATCTGTACTGTTCAATTAGGGAGATGTATAATGCCCTCTGTTGTGCGTGTATCGCTGCAAGCACAAATGAATGAAATATGAAGCACAGCACAGGAGTGGTTTCCCGCTGAGCCTGCTCCTAGAGATGCACAAACCCGCGTTTCCATCCAGGCCTGGCTCTGTGCGAGTAAACAGGGATTGGGTAAGCTCAACCCTTACCTCTGGCTCACAGATTAACCCGAATTCCAACATTTGTTCTTATTCTGCTCAGAGCTCAGTGGGCTTTTCGCTCTTTGCGAGCATCCCCAGCTCCTGAGTTCGCTGCCAGGACAATCCCAGTGCGTTCTGCTGCTCTGGGTCGGGGATTCCTGAGCCTCCCCAGCCGCAGGATGTGCCGAGCATCCCGGCGGTGCGGGCACAGTGACACGGTCCCACAGGGTGGCAGCACTCAGCCCGCAGCAGCGACAATCCCACAGAGCATCCCAGAGCCCGCCCGGAGCGCTGCCAACAGCCTGGGCAGGGACAAGGACCGGGGACAAGGCAGGGACAAGGACAGGGGACAAGGCAGGGAAAAGGACAGGGGACAAGGCAGGGGAAAGGACCGGGGACAAGGACCGGGGACAAGGACCGGGAATAAGGCAGGGACAAGGACCGGGGACAAGAACCGGGGACAAGGCAGGGAAAAGGACAGGGGACAAGGCAGGGAAAAGGACCGGGGACAAGGCAGGGACAAGGACCGGGGACAAGGCAGGGAAAAGGACAGGGGACAAGGCAGGGACAAGGACCGGGGACAAGG